>NC_066576.1:2823346-2884003 GCF_024679095.1 Eriocheir sinensis | reverse complement strand
ACCCAGGAAGAGACAAGACGCTATCTGTCACCAGACGAAAATTCTACTGGCCCACATTACGGGTTGATGTAGAAAAACATGTCGCACATTGCGTCGTTTGTGGTAAGCACAAGGGGTCCGTCAAAGGGCCAGCACCTATGTTGCAATACCCAGTACCAGAGGCGCCATGGGATGTTGTTAATATAGACTTATTACAGCTCCCCCAGAGCCAACATGGCTCGCGCTACTTATTGGTGTGCGTCGACCAGTTCTCTAGGTTTCTAGTTCTAGCGCCTCTCAAGGACAAGACAGCCAGCCGCGTGGCCCATGCCCTCGTGACTCACGTGTTGTGTCCACATTCGTCTCCTCGAATTCTTTTGAGTGACAATGGCACCGAGTTTAGGAACTCAGTATTGAGCGAAATATGCGCTCAGTTTAACATCACGCAATCCTTCATCACAGCTTACCACCCAGCTGCTAATGGGTTGGCGGAGAGGGCTAATAGGAAAATCTTACAGGTCCTCAGGCCTATCGTGAACGATCTCCACGATAACTGGGAGGATTGGCTATCGCATATAGCCGCTTCCATAAATACGTCGATAAACGACTCTACGGGGAAGTCTCCCTACTACATCTTGTATGGGGTGGAGAAACGTCTTCCGTACGACTTCCTAACAACCCCACAGCAACCTCTCTACAACATTGATAGGTACGCACAACAGCAGATGCATATGTTTTCCAAGATACACTCAGAAGTTAGGTGTACGTTAAAAGCTACGAAGGTTGAAATGATGTCAAAACAACACAAACAGGCCGTCCCGGTGAATTTGAAAGAGGGTGACACAGTCATGATTAAGCAAGCGGAAAGGAGTTCGAAACTGGGGGCTAAATTTGTGGGTCCTTACCGAGTTGTTCGGAATGTCAGGGGAAATCGGTTCGAGGTTCTCGAGTCGACTAGTGGAGTCAGTCTATAAGTTCACAGTGATCGTCTGAAAGTAATTCCCTCACCTTTGGACCTTGATATTGGTACTTCCCCCTCAGAGTCACATGTTCAACAAGATAATCCCAACACCCATAGCTATAACTTGAGACCACGGGTTTAAATACTTCATTCCCACCACTTTCAGATCATGATGTTGCGTTTTCTGACCATCTTGTTGTCCCTTGGCTCCCTGCTTGCAACAACACCCATCCACCTGAAGCCTGGTGCCCTCACGGCACACATAGGAGAGGTCTTCCACATAGAAGATGTGCTCCTCGTAAAATATCCATATACTTCCTTGACCAACACCACGGACACAATCAGGATAGTCTCAGAAAAACTACTCGGCATGGCAGACGCCGTACGGGCTACCAAGACTAGGGAATCAAAGGCACCTTCTAGTACCAACTCTCTGACTCTTTTTCAACTACTGGAGGATAGGATTCTGTTCTTACGGGGAAAGGTTGATGAGGTAAACATGGATTATAGTTCTCACTCAGTTCACTCGGGTAAAGAGGGGGTTGCTCAACATTGTTGGGTCCGCCTCAAAGTTCCTTTTCGGTACGGCTACCGACGAGGACGTTCGCGATTTGCGGGACCACTACGCTCATGTACTTTCCTTTGCTGCTCGAAATCGCAGGGTGATCAACGCCAATTGTAGAAAACTTGCGCAATTGCATACTAACATTGAGGAACTGCTAGAGCAGACAAATAAGATGGTAGAGGTTATCAACATAGTTGTCAAACAGATCGACCAGGTGAATCAGTTTCTCCTCCTAGATCAGGCCTTGCATGTATTGGAAAACGTCATTAACTCCGTCGCAACGGCAAATCAGCAGGTTATTAGCAACGTGGTTGACGCAGCGCACGGTAGAGTCACACCTGCCTTGTTCCCTCTACACGATTTGAGAACGACTGTCCAGATCGGGTATCAAAATTATAGCCTAACACCCTTATTCACCCCGGACATGAGTCAATATTTTTACCCCTTGATTGAGTCCAGCCTCACCCCTGATGCCATAATCATTCATGTTCCATTTCAGACGGCGGACGTGTTTGAGGCACACGAAATTGTCCCGTTCCCTTTTTCAGCAAGGGACAGTGCGTTAGCCCTGGACACGTCCCCGTCTCTTGTTCTAATCGCGAAGGATTTCGCTCTGTATTCAACGGGTAGCTACTCACTCTTGCAGTATTGCAAGGAGACGGTCTTCGGGCGATTCTATTGCTCTGCGTCTCTCTTTGCCTTCCTACCAGTTCGGGGGGGGGGTTTGCGAGATCGCCCTCACCCGCGTGAACGCGTCTGACGCTCTTTCCCTGTGCCCTTACAAGCAGCTAACACCAACGCCTGTTTTCCATAAGAACTTTCAGGGTCTGCATTATTTTTATTTCCCTCAGTCATTCTATGTATCGGTCCTCTGCCCGGAGGGTACCACTTATCAACGGGTTACTGGTCACTATGCCATAGCGGAAGCATGCTATATCCAAACAAAACAAAAGAGGTGGCCGAAAGCAAGATCAAATACGGGAGGAGAGATGTCCTGATACCCTCCTCTTGAAAGAGTTCAAGTCGTAGGCAGGAGGAAATACAGATGAAGGAAGATTGTTCCAGAGTTTACCAGCGTGAGGGATGAAAGAGTGAAGATGCTGGTTAACTCTTGCATAAGGGGTTTGGACAGTATAGGGATGAGCATGAGTAGAAAGTCGAGTGCAGCGGGGCCGCGGGAGGGGGGGAGGCATGCAGTTAGCAAGTTCAGAAGAGCAATCAGCGTGGAAATATCGATAGAAGATAGAAAGAGAGGCAACATTGCGGCGGAATTTAAGAGGTAAAAGACTATCAGTATGAGGAGGAGAGCTGATGAGACGAAGAGCCTTAGCCTCCACTCTGTCCAGAAGAGCTGTGTGAGTGGAGCCCCCCCACACATGAGATGCATACTCCATACGAGGGCGGACAAGGCCCCTGTATATGGACAGCAACTGTGCAGGGGAGAAGAACTGGCGGAGACGATACGGAACGCCCAGCCTCGAGGAAGCTGATTTAGTAAGAGATGAGATATGTTAAGGATAGACCGAGGATGTTTAGTGTTGAGGAAGGTGATAGTTGGGTGTTGTCAAAGAATAGGGGATAGTTGTTTGGAAGATTGTGTCGAGTGGATAAGTGGAGAAACTGTATTTTGGAGGCGTTGAAGGACACCAGGTTCTTCTTGCCCCAATCGGAAATAATAGTAAGGTCTGCCGCTAAGCGTTCTGCAGCCTCCAGCCTTGAGTCGTTAAGTTCCTGTAGGGTGGGTCTTCTATTAAAAGAAGTTGAGTAATGCAGAGTGGAATCATCGGCGTAGGAATGGATAGGACAGTTCGTTTTGGAAAGAAGATCATCAATGAACAACAGAAAAAGAGTGGGAGATAGGACAGAACCCTGTGGGACACCACTGTTAATAGATTTAGGGGAAGAACAGTGACCGTCTACCACGGCAGAAATAGAACGGTCAGAAAGGAAACTGGAGATAAAGGTACATAGAGAAGGATAGAAACCGTAGGAGGGTAGTTTTGAAAGCAAAGATTTGTGCCAGACCCTATCAAAAGCTTTTGATATGTCCAGCGCAATAGCAAAAGTTTCACCGAAACGGCTAAGGGAGGAGGACCAAGAGTCAGTTAAGAAGGCTAGGAGATCACCAGTAGAACGACCCTTGCGGAACCCATACTGGCGATCAGACAGAAGTGAAAAGGTGCTTTTGAATCTTCCGGTTAAGGATTGATTCAAAAGCTTTAGATAGACAAGAAAGTAAAGCTATAGGACGGTAGTTTGAGGGATTGGAGCGGTCACCCTTCTTAGGCACAGGCTGTATGAAGGCATACTTCCAGCAAGAAGGAAAGGTAGATGTTGACAGGCAGAGGCGCAAGAGTTTGACCAGGCAGGGTGACAGCACGGAGGCACAGTTTTTAAGGACAATAGGAGGCACTGCATCAGGTCCATAAGCCTTCTGAGGATTGAGGCCAGAGAGGGCATAGAAAACATCATTTTGAAGAATCTTTATAACAGGCATAAAGGAGTCAGAGGGGGGATGAGTAGGAGGAATATGCCCAGAATCGTCCAGAGTGGAGTTTTTAGAAAAAGTTTGAGAGAAGAGTTCAGCCTTAGAGATAGATGAGACGGCAGTGTTGCCGTCAGGACTGAGGAGTGGAGGGAAAGATGAAGAAGTGAAGTTGGAGGAGATGTTTTTGGCTAGATGCCAGAAGTCACGGGAAGAGTTAGAGAAAGCAAGGTTTTGGCATTTTCTATTAATGAAAGAATTTTTGGTTAGTCGGAGAATAGATTTGCCACGATTTCGGGCAGAAATGTAAAGTTCATAATTAGCATTAGTTTGAAGGCTCTGGTACCTTTTGTGAGCTACCTCTCTTTTTAGCGAGAGGAGTAGAGAAAGAACGAGGAATGTATGCCTCCATTCCAGAGACAATCACCTCTGTGATGCGCTGAGCGCACACAGAGGGGTCTCTATCCTGGAAGCAATAATCATTCCACGGGAAATCGGAAAAGTACATCCTCAGGTCGTCCCACCGAGCTGAAGCAAAATGCCAGAAGCATCGCCTCTTCGGTGGGTCCAGAGGGTGTACAGGAGCGATAGGACAGGATGCAGAAATAAGATTGTGATCGGAGGAGCCCAACGGAGAGAACAGTTTGACAGAATAAGCAGAAGGGTTTGAGGTAAGGAAGAGGTTTAGAATGTTGGGCCGGTCTCCAAGACGGTCGGGAATACGTGTAGGGTGCTGGACCAACTGCTCTAGGTCGTTGAGGATAGCAAAGTTGTAGGCTTGTTCACCAGGCTGGTCAGTGAAAGAGGATGAAAGCCAAAGCTGGTGGTGAACATTGAAATCTCCTAGGATGGAGATTTCAGCGAAGGGAGAGTGGGTCAAGATGTGCTCCACTTTAGAATTCAAATTGTCAAAGAATTTTACATAGTTGGTAGAGTTAGGTGAGAGATAAACAGCACAGATGTATTTAGTAATAGAATGACAATGAAGTCTTAGCCAGAAGGTGGAAAATTCAGAAGAGTTAAGGTCGTGGGCACGAGAGCAAGTGATGTCGTTGCGCACGTAGGCGCAACATCCAGCTTTGGATTGAAATTTAGGATAGAGATAGTAGGAAGGAACAGAGTAGAGATTGCTGTCAGTAGCCTCAGAAACCTGTGTTTCGGTAAGGAAGAGAAGGTGAGGTTTAGAGGAGGAGAGATGATGTTCCACAGAATGAAAATTAGAGCGAAGACCGCGAATGTTGCAGAAATTGAGAAGAAAGAGGTTCGAGGAGTTATCAAGACACCTCTCGGGTCGGCAGCCAGAAGGGGAGTCCTCCCTGGGGGAATTTGTGGTCCCCCCCCCAGGCGGGGACTCCGAGGCTTGGTGTAGGTGCGCCATTTTGAAATTTTAAATTTGGGAAAAGGTGTATATGTTGTGTGAATGTAGTGTGGTGTGGATAAAGAGAGGATCTGTCTTTAGAGAGCATGCTGAACTACTCTCCGGTGTTGGTGAGACAATAGGGAAGCGGTTAGTGAGGACATGGGAAGGGTCTTTGGAGGGCTTCAGCTCCCTTCTCACCTCCCATATATACCTCACCGGGAGTGGCTTGCGCCCGTTCGGTAAGTGTCTTCCTACTTACTCCAGCACTCGCACTCGCAGGTCCCCCAAACTGGGGCACTCGACCAGCAAGTGCCGCACGGTCAGGGGAACCAAGCAGTCATCATAATAAGGCTGCACTCCCCGGGACATGAGGTAACCATGTGTTAGACGCGTATGACCCGTCCGAAGACGGCTCAAGGCTGTCTGCGAGCGACGGTCACGGACACTTTCGTATGACCAAGGACGAGACACAGTCCTGGTAATCTCTCCCATTTTGGAAGTCGCACCCCGAGCATTCCACCTCTCCTGCCAACTGGCAAGAATTGCCTTGCGAATCTCTGGAAACATATCTGTACATGGGACAGCACTAGGAGGAGCAGCTCTAGCTGCTGCCTCCCTTGCAAGTCCAAGTCCATCAGCTCGTTCGTTCCCGTGTACGCCAACGTGTCCTGGAACCCAACAAAACCCAACGCGATATCCCCTGTTGCTGAGCAAATACAGCCACTCGAGAGCAGATAAAACTAGGGGATTAACAGAGGGAGTAAAGGAGCCCAGCGCAGAAAGAGCGCTACGAGAATCACTAAAAATCATAAGAGTCCACAGCAAGGGTAAAAATAATCTGTAAAGAGAGGACTATTGCAGACAGCTCTGCAGTAAATACAGACGCAACAGAAGAAAGACTACCTCCCCGACAGAAGGAGGGGAACACAACACCAAAGCCAACTCCAGCATCCAATTTAGAGCCATCAGTAAAGACAGGGATGGAGTCCGAGTGTTCAGTGAAATGCTCTAAAAATAAGGCTCGGGACGCATATGGCGGTAAATCCCTCTTACTATCTATAGTGGGAGAACACACGGATACACCGGGCAACTGCCAGTATCCAACCCTAGGTACTCGATAAGGGCAGATAGGAATGGGAGGGAAAGACAACGGTGTCATGGCAGACGCTACCCGAAACCCAAAAGGTTTAGGGAGACTAGGTCGCTCATCATATGCAGGCGAACGGGAATCCCGCAAAATTGACACACAAGGAACTGATTCTGGAAGGCGTTGGACGCGGAACCAGCAACGGAATAGAGAGGACTGGCGTCTCAAATCCAGAGGCAGGACGCCAGCATCCACGAGGAGGCTAGGTATCGGTGAAGACCATTAATGCACCAGTAGCCAAGCAGACCCCGGCGTGATGTACTGAGTCCAACACGCGTAGGTGAGCCTCCTTGGCGGAGGAGTATACCTCGCAGCCATATTCCAACTTGGAAAGGATGAGTGTTCTGTGGAGGAGGAGTAGCGTGTCCCTGTCTGCACCCCAAGAGGTATGAGCTAAAACACGAAGGAGGGACAGGGCTTTCTGACAAGCCGCCTTAACGTAACGTAAATGAGGCACCCAGGTTAGGCGGCTATCAAATAAAAGACCGAGGTAACGAGTCGTCTCTACACAGGACAGTCGCCTATTACCAAGATATAAGTCAGGGTCCGGATGAACGCCTCGAAGACGACAGAAATGCATAGCTACTGTCTTTGAGGACGAAAATCGAAAGCCGCGCGTATTTGCCCAATTGGCGACTCTATTAATAGTCAATTGCAGTTTTCGTTCAATCATCGACATCCTTGCCGCAGAAAACGAAATGGATAAATCGTCTACATATAAGGAGCTATGAACTCCATCAGGCAGGACACCAACGACTCCATTAATAGCCACAGCAAATTGCGTAACACTGAGAATACTTCCCTGTGGTACACCATCCTCAAGTGGACAAACCTCGGAAAGAGTACTCCCCACTCTAACCCGTAAAAGACGATGAGATAAAAACTCCTGAATAAAAACAGGGAGACGGCCACGAAGACCAAACTCAAACAGGTTAAGTAAAATTCCATGACACCAAGCGGTGTCATAGGCCTTCTCCAGATCAAAAAACACGGTCACCTGGTGGTGATTATTGGCAAACGCCTCACAAACTGAGGACTCCAAGGATAAAAGAGCATCCGAAGTGGAGCGCACCTTTCGGAAACCATATTGCACCGGGGTCAATAAATTCCGGCTCTCCAAGTACCACATAAGCCTGACATTCACCATCTTCTCCATCACTTTACAAATGCAGGATGTTAAAGAAATAGGACGATAGTTAGTTGCTTGGAGATGATCTTTCCCAGGCTTCAGAATGGGGAGAATTACAGCCACACTCCACAGAGATGGAAAATCACCGGTACGCCAAATGAAATTGTAAAGATCCAATAAAAATGTAAAACCACAGTCAGACATGTGGCGTAAGAAAGCATAAGGGATGTCGTCTGGACCTGGCGAGGAATCATGACACTGGGATAAAGCCGTCTTCAACTCGGAGAGAGAAAATGGGATATTATAAGATTCCCCTCCGGTGGAAGCGAAGTTAACGCCGAGTGATTCCACATCCCGGCGATGACGAGCCCCTGGTGCAGTAGGATCTTTCCTAGAGACACTGGCAAAGTGCTTGGCGAATAGGTCAGCAACAGTCTTAGGGTCCGCCACCGTTTCCCCTGCATGCGATAACACTGGAGGGGGGGAAAACTTCCCAGAGATCTTACGAACTCTGTTAAAGACTTCTGTGAGTGTAGTTCTGGTAGTGATGGAAGAGAGATAAGCCTTCCAAGAAATTCGTTGAGCCTCCTTGAAAGTGCGTCGTGCTCGAGCACGCGCTCGCCGAAAAGCATCCAAACACTGGGGGTCCCCACGGTGACGACGAAGTCGAGAGAATGCAGCACGCTTCTCATGCACAGCAGTAGTGCAAGCGGCGTTCCACCAGGGAACAGGACGTTTAGGAACTGGCCAGACGTCCTGAGGACGGATTGAAGCGCTGCAGAATGTAGGGCATCAGTGAAATAGGATGCACACAGAGTGCGAGGAATAGGTCTAACAGGGTATTATTAGGCTTTATTAACAGGACGGTAACCAACAGGAGTGCAGAGGTCATCCTCAGACTTTATTTAGCGTTAGTTAGGCCACACTTAGATTATGCTGTCCAGTGTTGGTGCCCACACTACAGAATGGACATCAACTTGCTAGAATCAGTTCAGAGGAGGATGACCAAGATGATTCAGGGGCTGAGGAGCCTCCCATATCAAAATAGGCTGAAACATCTAAACTTACATTCACCAGAGAGACGAAGAGTCCGGGGAGATCTGATAGAAGTATTCAAATGGGTCAAGGGTTACAACAAAGGCGATATAAGTAAAGTACTGAGAATTAGCCAGCAGGATAGAACTCGCAGTAATGGATTTAAATTAGAAAAGTATAGATTTAGGAGAGATATAGGCAAGCATTGGTTTAGTAATAGGGTGGTGGGGGAATGGAATAGACTCAGCAATCACATAGTTAGTGCAGGGACGATAGCTTGTTTTAAGAGTAGACTGGATAGCTACATGGACGAGGACGACAGGTGGCAGTGAGGTGTGGGTGCAGTAAGGTGACGGGGTACTGGGTGCGTGCCTAGTACCGCCGGTATAACGAGGATCAAGCCTCTACCTGTAACCCCTGTAACTACACCTCACCCACCGTGAGTAGTGGGGGGGATTCTGGAGCTGCCCTGTGTAGGCCACCCGGCCTCTTGCAGTTTCCCTGTGTTCTTATGTTCTTACGCAAACTGTGATGGTTAAAGATCAGTGAAGTGATGTGATGGGCAAAGATCGGTGTTGTGATGAGATGTGCTATGAGGTGTCAGCTTAATCGCTAATAATGGCGCCTGGGTCGCCCTGGCTGTCCTGCCTATATGCCAGCAATGCCTATAGGCAAGCAATAGGCAAGCACACTTCCTTGCACAGCGAATAGAGTATTGCTATATTAGTTGTTGCAGTCCTGGTTGTCCCTTTTCCCTTGCCAGATTGGGACGACTTGCCTCTTCTTCTAGTTATGAGGATTGAATGGTACCCGATTGCCATACGGTAGTCAAATACGCTTGCAGCCCGTGGATCACGGCGTCGCCTCCAGCTTTGAGCAGCTTTGCACTAATGTTACAGACATCAGGTGCCTTTACACCCGTAAACCTTGCCACAACCTCTCCGACTTTATCAAAAGAGAGTGGATTTTCGTCGATGGGTGAATCAGTATCCGCCATCTGCAATCTATCATTAGAAGCTGCCCACTCAGGGGGTTCGCCATGTACAACTTCTCAAAGTACTCAGCCTAATGAGCCTACCACACATTCATGTCTGACACGAGGCAACCACTTGCTGTTCGGAAACCGCTCACCTGAGAGGGAGGCTCTGAACGGTGCTTCTTCAGGGCTCGATAAACAAGTAGAAGGTCATCTGATTGAAATGGCCTTCAACATCCCCAGCGAAACTCTTGATTTACCCCTCCTTTGCTATCTTCAAAAGAGCTCTCGTTCAACGCGGCAGAGCACCATATTTGTCCCGATTCCCACAAGCCTGGCAACGCGACTCTTCTCGAAATTTTCTATCGTCGTTCCCGGGGCAAAATCTCTCCTTGATCTAGGGCACTCTCCAACGCACTCCTCTGCAACTTGAAGAGTTTCACGTTTTAAGGTACACCAAAGTTCTACGGGGTCCTCAAGGGTGTTCAGCATATGGAAATGATTTGAGACTCACTGCATATTTTTGAGAATATGTAAGATCTTTGTCTTTCAACATGGAACATAGTTTTGTTACATCTCGAGATTCATCTTTACCTGACACGAAGCTTGAGTGTTGCAAAAATAAGCCCATGATCAGTTGCAAATAATCCAGTACTTTGGAAAATCATGCAGTTCTGAAGGATTCTCGAATGAGTACGTGCAAGCAAGTGGTCAATCTTTCTAGCTACTTCTCCAGTGTTGATGTACAAGGTCCAGCGGTGCAGCTCTGGTCTTTGGTAACAAGAATCTCTAATTCTGAACCTCTTGGATTTTGCAAAATCAAGGAGGTGAGAACTGTTGGTGTTAATGGTACCATAACTATGGGGACCAACACACAACTCAACTAACTCAAATTTGTCAGCGCCAGTAGTCTCATTGAAGTCCTTCAAGACAATGAGTGTGTGTTGTGTAGTTTTTTAGACTGAAATTGAGAGAATTCGTAACATAACCGATCATGGCTACTAGTATTCGGGACTCAAAGATAAACTGTGTCTTGTAAATGATCAGTGAGTCGGAAATAAAACGTTGGGTGTTTGTGATACTATAAAACGTTGGGTGTTTGTGATACTATTAAAGAAAATATACTGATATTTTAGCGTTAACTGAAACATGGTTAAATGACTATGATAATGCCAAACTTATTGAAATGACACCAGTATTCTTCAAGAAGGCACTGAAGACTCTCTCATTCACTAAGTCCTACGACGTTACAAACATTTGCATCGAGGATAACTTTTTAGATGCTAACATGTTGTTGGCGGTCTTGCGGAGTGCTTCGCTGGCGGCAGAGCGGGGCCTGAAACCTCATCAACAGTAAACGGTAAACGGTATAAATCCCCATCTTACCCAGAAAAAAAGGATGAACAGAAGGGAGTGAAAAAGAGAAAAAAAAATCTCGGGGAGGTTTAGGACGTTTCTCTCCTTATCCAGAGATACCAGCCCTACCTGAACGATTAAGATTCGGAAATATTAAGGCACATAAGTACGTACACGTAGGTGCGTTTAGTTCACCCCTGACGCAGCAGAACGTGTTAATCTTTTTCGTGTTTATATCTGCAGGATATTTTAGTGACAAATGACTTAGAAAAAGAATTGTCAATGTTGTATCTCTTCGCTTGCTTTGTTTGACCATTTTTCTAGTTTGCCAATTAGCTTTTTTTACAAGGGAGGCAGTTCACGGGCAAAAAACAAAACAACAAAATAGTCACCCGGGCGCTGCTCCTGTAAAACAAAAGATTGAGAGGCCAGATGAGAGTTCAATTTCGGGTGGAGAGGTGTCTTCATACTCTCCTCATGAAATAATTCAAGTCGTATGCAGGAGGAAATACGGATCGAGGAAGGCTGTTCCAGAAGTTACCAGCGGAAGGGATGAAAGAATGAAGATGCTGATTAATTCTTGCATAAAGGAGTTGGAAAGTGTAGGGATGAGCAAGAGTAGAAATTTGCGTGCAGCGGGGCCGAAAGAGGGTGGAGGCATGCAGTTAGCAAATTCAGGAGAGCAGTCTGCACGAAAATATCGATGGAAGATAGAAAGAAATACAGCATTTTGGCGGTATTAAGAAGTAGAGGACTGTCGGTAAGAGCTGGGGACTTGATAAGACTCGACTCTGTCTAGAAGAGCTGTGTGTGTGGAGCCCTCCTATACATGAGGTCCATTCTCGTTGCGAGGGCGGGACAAGGCCTCTGTATATTGATATCATCTGGGAGGGGGGAAAGAACTAGAGGAGACGATACAGAACATCCAACCTTGGGAAACTGATTTAGCAAGAGATGAGAAATAAGATTTCCAGTTCAGATTTTAGGTTAAGGATAGACCGAAAATGATTATTGTAGAAGGAGGTGATAGCTAAGTGTTATCGATTAATAAGGGATAGGTGTTTGAAAGGTTGTGTCGAGTTTACAGGTCGGGAAATTGAAATTTTGGGGCATTGAAGGACACCAAGGTCCTCTTGTTCCATTCAGAAATGGCAGCAAGATCCGAGGTAAAGCATTTTTTAGCATCTAGCCTAGAGTCTTGTAATTCCTGCAGGGAAGGTCATCTGTTAAAAGCTGTTGAGTAGTGCAGATTAGAGTCATCAGTACAGGAGTGGATAGGATAGTTTGTCTTGGAAAGATCATTAATGAACAACAGAAAGAGAGTGGGAGACGGAACAGAACCCTGCGTGATACCACTGTTGATAGATTTAGTTGAAAACAGTGACCGCCAGCAACAGCAGAGATTGACTGGTCGGAAGGGAAGCTGGAGATAAAAGTAGAGAGAGGGATAGAATCTGTAGGAGCGTAGTTTAGAACGTAAAGATTTGTGCTAGACTCAGTGCTATTGGGGTGTCTGAGACAACAGCAAAAGTTTATGTGGGGTTCTTGAAAGACGTGGACTTCCGAAGATCTCGAAGATTCACAGCAATAAAAAATATATAAAAAATATCTGGAATTTGAGATATCAGACTCATAGCCCCTTCTCGTCTTTATATTTACCGACCAAACCTGTCACACCCACATAAGAATAAGCAAAACCAGCTGTATCCTACTCTTAAGTTTATTTAATCACACAAGCAAGAAAATATGCTGGAATGAGGAATTCAGTCATTAGTTCACGCACACAGCTACCTAGCTAACTGTCTTAAAATACCTTAGACTGAGATATACTTATCAACCAGTAGATGGGCGCGCCTGGAGCCCGCCCGCGATGCCACGTGGTCCTCACGCCCACGATGGAGTCCTCCAAAACACACACGCCGCCTTCCAAAAACACTCACAAGGTGCTCCTCCAGCAAACACGCCTCTCGTAACCTCCCAGGGCCGCCCCTGCCTGAAGCACACAGTCGAGGTGACTTGTGGATGCTTGCAGGGTAGGAAGACCCACCACGATGTAACACGTGGAGCGGAGAGGAGAGAAGGCACGTCCGCCCAGCAGCGAGGTCACACCGTCACACCAAGGAGAGGGCGGAGGTCAAGTGGCGACCCGCCACTCGCAATCGCTTGCCCGGCGGTCATGATGCCAGCACTCGCCACAACTGACATCTCTCGTCCTGGATTGCACTTAATCTAACGCCCTTACGGCTATGGGTTATTATTTATTAATACCCTAACACCATGCACTGAGTAATAATGGGTCATGCATCCCACAAATATTTCAGCATTGGCAGCAATAGGCGATAATAAATATTTGATAAGCTCCGCCCACGTAAGGTCTGGGTCTGGGTAGCATACGGTAGGAATTTTCTGCTTCATAAATAAAATGCCGGGGACTTCCACGGAAATTTCCCTCTCGGCTATTTCTTAGCATGGGGAATACATGACAGTTTCACCGAAATGGCTCGAGAGGATGACCACGAGTCCGTTAAGAAGGTAAGAATAATGTTTTTAACGTTTCGGCTATGACGCTGGTAATCTTTCTCGGTGGGGCCTTTTGGTCAGCCCGTTATGCCCGTTATGGAGCACGCATGTGTTAATAGTGACGGGTTCTGAAAGAATGCAAGAAGGTCTTTAGTGGCCCACTTGCCGATGTCTTTAAGATGCCGGTGAATTCTGGGTATGTCCCCAGCCAATGGAAAGTAGCTAATGTGACGCCGATTTTAAGAAAGTGAGACAAGCCAGCCACCTCAAATTATCGCCCAATTAGCTGAACATCAGCTGTAGGCAAGATGTTGGATAGCCAAGAGCATTCGGGGCCATTTAGAGAAGCATAGTTTAATTCATGACTCGCAGCATGGGTTCACGAAGAGTAGGTCTTGCCTTACTAACCTGTTACCCTTCTACACTACAGTAATCGAGGTGGTTGACCGAGATGAAAACTATGACATACTATATCTAGATTTCAGTAAAGCGTTCGATAAAGTCCCTCATCACTGGCTATTACTAAAATTACAGGCTCACGGCGTAGATGGGAAAGTCTTGAACTGGATCAGGACGTGGCTTAGAGGTAGGAAGTAGAGAGTGCAAATCAATGGTAAAAATCTGAAAGGGACAGTGTTACGAGTAGAGTCCCACAAGGGTCGGTGCTGGGTCCGCTGCTTTTTATCATTTACATCAATGATTTGGACACAGGAATTAGCAGTGATGTCAGTAAGTTTGCAGATGATACCAAGATCGGTAGAGTAATCCAATCAGACCAGGACGCTGTCGTTCTCTAGGATGAGCTTGACAGACTATACGATTGGGCCGGGAAGTGGCAGATGAAATTCAATGTTCGGAAGTGTAGTATTCTGAGTGAAGGTAAGAATAACCCCTCACACAATTATTCCTTAAGTAACACTCCTCTAAGCAGGACAAGGTGTGAGAGAGACTTAGGAGTCTTAGTGAGCACTGACCTCCGTCCTAGGGCTCAATGCATTCAGGGTAAGAATCGTACAAACATGGTACTGGGTTTCATCTCGAGAAGCATAAGCAATAGGATCGCTGGTCATCTTCAAACTTTACTTAACACTAGTTAGACCTGATTTTGATAATGCGGTTCAGTTCTGGTCACCCTATAATAGAGTGGATATCAAGATGTTAGAATCTGTACAGAGGAGGATGACAAAAATTATTCAAGGGGTGAGAAACTTGCTGTTTGAGGATAGACTTGAGCATTTAAATCTCCACTCTCTAGAAAGGCGAAGGCTACGATGAGACTTAATCGAAGTTTATAAATGGATAAAGGGCTTTAATAAAGGGGATGCTAATAGGGTTTAGGTTGTAAAGGAGCCAGGTAGGACACGTAACAATGGTTTTAAGTTGGATAAGTCCAGATTCAACAATAACATAGGCAAGAATTGGTTTACCAATAGAATGGTGGATGAGTGGAACAGGCTTGGCAGTCATGTTGTCATGTCATTTAATACCATAGACACATTGAAGAAGTTGGATAAATTTATGGATAATGAGGTTTGGTGAGTTAGGCTTACAGGAGCTGCCTTGTATAGGTCAACCGGCCTCTTGCAGCTCCTTACGTTCTTATGTTCTTATGTTCTAGCGCCATCTTGCTTGGGTCATGCTGCCCCGGAGCTCATCCCTCATCTTGTATTAGAAAGAATCTTGAGTTCAACCTGATAGATGGTCTTCAAGGCCTCAAGTGGGTAGTCTTGGGACACTAGTTGATGACCGAAAAATTGCAACCTTGTTTGTAGCAGCGGGCGGGACGCGAACCTGCGTCCTCCTGGACGCCTAGCCTGCACGATAACCACTCGGCCACCGCCTCCTCAAGTAGAACGTCGAACGTCCGAGGTGGACGTCTCGGTCTTGAATAAACGGCGTGTGAAGACCTCTGCCCGCTTGTGGTGTTGCGCGCACCAAGTGTCAGTGACCACAAACAATACGAGCGTAAAGGGGAGGCCAAAAACACCAACTACAAGAGTTACTGTATATAGTGTATTGTACTGTATTGTATTGTATAGGGGGAAGCGGTGGCTGAGTGATTAGTAGGGGGAAGCGGTGGCTGAGTGATTAGTAGGGGGAGGCGATGGCTGAGTGGTTAGCGTGTGGATCCCGAGTTCGCCGCGATCTGGACGATGCGGGTTCGAATCCGCTGCTACCACCTGGGATTTTTCAGTCACCGCCGAGTGGCCTAAGACTACCCACATGCTGGTCTGAGGACCAGCTATCAACCATCCTTTCAAAAGAAGGAAACATGAATAGATTAGGGAAGCAGGAAAAGAAGAAAAGAATGAGGAAAGGAACAAGAGATAAATATTGAAGCAGAAAGAGGAAGAAATTCGAGAATGATAAAAAAAATACATGAGTAGGAAAATGAGAAGAAAAAAAAAAAGGACAAGGCGAAAACGAGAAATAAACATGGACAAAATCTGAGGCTCATGTGGCAGGATGTCGAAGAGTTAATTACGAGAAAAAATAAGCTAACAAATGTAGTAGGACGAGATAAAGCAAACAGCAATTACGAGAAAGAAGAAAAGTACAAGCAAAAATTTGAATACGAGGAAATGGCAAAAAGCAGGAGAGAGAGAGAGAGAGAGAGAGAGAGAGAGAGAGAGAGAGAGAGAGAGAGAGAGAGAGAGAGAGAGAATGTTTCAAAGGTATCTATTTAAGTTTTGTTTATTTATTCATTCATGTTGACTCACGTTCGTATATTTCTCCTTTTATTCTATATTTTATTGATACTGTTTCTATATATTTAATGTTCTTCAAATATTAACACAATGCTTTTTTTCTTTTTCCTGGATATCCCACAGACATTTGAATGTTTATTTATTAACACTGCTTATAGACTCCAGTAGAAAGTACACTTCGGCTACCTTTCACCACATAGTACTAACCAGGTGACATACACCTTCTACCGGGCATGGTGGGTGTCAAGGCTGCTATGTCTATATCATTGGAGTAGGCGGCTTCTCTAGGCCGTTGCCAGGTGGGGGATCATCATCATAATCAAGTATTTATTAGTCTACTGCATGACAATGGCCTTTCCCACTCTAATCCACCTACTTTCTGTCTGTTGCTAGTGTACTCGATCTTGTTCCGGCAATGGTTCTACTTCAATCTGCCCTGTATTCTATAATTTGTCAATTGTCACTATGTGACTTTGATTGTCCATCTCCTACCAGTTTCATAATGAGTTGTCCAACTACATTTTTTTGAGAATTTAATCGATATTACAATATCTTTAAATTCTGTTTGCGGCCTCTGACCTGCTAATTGTTAAAACCACACATTTTGTCGATATTTGGGAGAGTGGCAAGAGTGAAGGACGTGATGGTCTTGTCTTAAAGATTTTCCCCCTTAATAGGGGGACAGGGTCTTTGCTCAAAGGCGGCCCTGCAAAGGGAGGCGGGCAATTCAAGTCCCGGCGGGTGTAGGGACGCCTCCGCCGCCGCCACAGCCACGGGTAACATAGCCGGCGAGCAGCGACGGAGGCTGTCAGGACCCAGAAAACGAGGAAACAGAGGAGTGAGATATACAACTGTGTAAACACCTGACAGGACAAACACTAACAAAAAGGGTGACATATATGTAAGTGTAAACATATCAAGTACAAAAGAGGGGAAACAACGAGGGTAAAGGAAAACAGATACCCAGAGAGGAAAGTAAGATATACAACTGTGTAAACACCTGACAGGACAAACACTAACAAAAAGGGTGACATATATGTAAGTGTAAACATCTCAAGTACAAAAGAGGGGAAACAACGAGGGTAAAGGAAAACAGATACCCAAAGAGGAAAGTAAGATATACAACTGTGTAAACATCTGACAGGACAAACACTAACAAAAAGGGTGACATATATATAAGTGTAAACATCTCAAGTACAAAAGAGGGGAAACAACGAGGGTAAAGGAAAACAGATACCCAGAGAGGAAAGGCAGGTATACAACTGTGTAGACATCTGACAGGACAAACACTAACAAAAAAAGTGACATATATAACAGTGTAAGCATCTCAACTACCAAAGAGGGGAAACAACGAGGGTAAAGGAAAACAGATACCCAGACTCAGGTACAGAAAACAGATGCCCAGTGGGCGTGGTCAGAAAGTGTGAACAACCCTTGACAAAGACTCTGACCCGTGACGTCAGTCGTGGCGACATGTTATGAGCCAATAATTTAACAGAAATATCACTGAGGGAGTGTCTTAAGACTGACTCACGAATAGCAGGAGAAGTAAAACAATACAACATAATGAGCGAGCAGATGGGTGTGACAGGAAGTATTGGCCATTGGTTATGTAGAAAATTAAGGGCGTGTCAAGGATGTAAGTCCGCCTAAAGCAAAGAAAAATGTGGCCTAGAAATCAGTGGTATGGGTAGATCGAGCTTGGTTCTCGCCTCAAGCAGACCTGCTACTCACTCAGCCGAGAATGGCTGTTGTGATCTTAATCGTGAGTAGAAATTCGAGAATCTAAGGGAAACCGACTGTATTGTCCTGGAGATTATATTGTGAGGAAATGTGTAGTAGGATTGTGAGTGGTACAGGATAGTGATTATTTGTTTGCGATGTTAAGCAGAAATGGAAACCACAGCGTGTGGTATAATTGGGTGTTTCCATGAATTGTAGTAGATTATACTATAGGAATATGTTATTAGAATTTTGTGAAGAGAGTACATAATGATTGTGATGTAAGCAGAGATACAAACCACTGCTTGTGGAGCGACGAGTGTTATTATTATTGGCAACAACTGAGCACATATTGTAGTATTATGTTTAAGACATGTCGTTTGTCATATGTTGTATCCATTGCTGAATATGCCAGAGTGTTATGATCGTCTGAGCATAGAATATTGCGTAAGGCAATTATTTTCATTTAATCTTAAATAAATGTAAATTATATTTTCCCTTGTCTATCCCCGAACACTAGTCTCCAATAACAACTTAAGCCGGATCACGCTACCAAGGATACGAGACGGTGAGATCATTTATTGAGTAATTAATGAGTGATAAAAGAGTTGATTTAATACAAGAAAAGTAGGGTCTAAAACTGGCGGCAGCGGTATAGGGATAGACAGGAGGGTGTGTTTATCAGTGTCTTTCCTTAAATTAACTACGTTTGATGAGAAAAGGGCTCCTACTTTCACCAAGTTTAGTTCGTTTTAGCAGCGGTAGTGACAGCGATGATATAAGTATTTGTTCTTCCGGAGAGTTAGACTCAGAATCAGACAACATGCCGGACGAAATTCAGGTCGGAAACGGTGTACAGGATCCTGAGCAGAGCACTAGTGAAGTCAGTGGCCAAGACAAGTCTACTACAGTAGATAAAACAGATTTAGCCTCTATCATTTCCCTTAATTCGAGGAACAACTATGGCAAAGTCAAAGGATTAAAATATTATATGGGAGGTCGGAGCAAGGACCCAGACAACCCTACATTTTCCTGTACTACTAGTGTAAGGCAGTGGATTAAAGATATAGATTCACGGACTGCTGATAACTGGACAGATCAAGGAAGGATACAGTTAGCAAAGCAACACTCATTAGGCCCTGTCTTTCAATTGATTTCCACTACAGTTGAGACGGACGGTTATGACTGGAACAAGGTTAAGCAGCAACTGTTAGAAGTATTTCCTGATGATAAAACTTATTATGAGAGGAAAGAAGACCTGGCCACAGCAAGGCGTAAATCTGGGGAAACAATACCTGAATTTTGGGTAAGGCTACATGAGGCAACCTGTTCACTTCAAAAATTGAGGCCAGAAAATAAAATGTCATTACAGGAAGACAAAATAACTGCTTTTTTGACGGCCCTTCCAAAACCCTTTAGATCATATTTAACTGATGATGACATGAAAGATCCTTCAGCAGTGTACAAAAAGGCCCTAAACTTCGTGAAAAATCATCCACAGCTGAAACTAACATGCAGTGATCTCATGAAAGAGACTCGTCAGCCCGTAGCGATGGTGACTGGCCACAAATCTCAGCACTCTAGGCAAGCTAGGAAGGAGGAGCAAAGACGCCCCCAAAATAATTCTGTAGTATGCTTTCGTTGTGAAAAGGTAGGACATGTAGCTAAGTCTTGCTGGGTAGAAATTTGCAGAAACTGTGGCATGACTGGGCATTCTACTGCCCATTGCTGGCATTTTCGAGAGGAAGAGGAGGACAGGGCAGGTACCCACCTCGGGGTAACTCCTACAAACAAAAAAAAAACGCCAACTTTCGGTAGAAATAACAGAAAATGAACGGAGAACGAACAAGGGAGTAACCACATCACTAACAAGCAATGAAAAGAAGGCTATAATCAACATAACTCAGAGTAATCTTGGTAGCCAGATCGCACTAAACTTGCAGGTACAAAAACATGATAAAACATATGCAAAGGTGGCCGCTCTCCTAGATACGGGAGCGTGTGTGAGTCTTATAACTGATGAATTTATTCAAGAGTTAGGGCTCGCAGTAAATGAAAGTGAAGCGAAACCCGTAAATATTGTCTCGGTGCAAGGACACCATATTGAAAATGAAGGTAGGAGACAGGTTAACCTTAAATTTGGAAGGAGAAATAGCGTACAAGATCTAATAATAACACGCAATGTAGATTTACCGACTCCTATTTTGTTGGTACTGATTTCATGTTGCAACACGAAATTACTCTAAAAACGTGGCAACCACATGAAGAACAAGGGAAACGAGGTTGGAAACTGATGATAGAAGGGGAAACTATACCTATACAACCCATTGAGCCCGGAGAAATATCTCTGATATCTAGAGGTGAGGGACCTCAGTTGAATGAAGATGAAAATGAAGAAAGCTTCACTGAAAGTAAGGCCGAACGTTGCCGAGCAGCTGAACCTTTGCAACTGCATGCATCTGTTGCAGGTTACATAACGCTAGTGACGCAACTACAGGCAACTGAAGCTTTATTTGAGCCTTGTGTTAGTACTCCTCAGGCTAGAGTCTTGTGCTCAGGGATAGTTAAGTTGACCCCTTCACCTGACAATCAAAGATCTTATGTCACTGTGCCATATTTGAATGTTGAAAGTGAGAGCATAGAGATAGATGATAGTACAACGTTAGGATTTGTGAAGCCTGTCACTCATGAGCAATACGCTGATCTGCCACAAGTATCTAGTGTACAGACCGCTAACACAGTTAAGACAGACTTGAAGCCCGCAGAGCTTGAAGCAAGGAAAAAAAGCCTCTATCAAATTGTTGACGCTAAATTCCCAGACGAAGAGAGAGAAAATCAGGTCTTAAAGTCCTTAATAAATAAATATATAACAGTGTTTTCCACAGAACAAGAACCATTAACAGTAACGCCCTATTTTCTAAGCACCATCAAGCAAAACACTGATGAAGTAGTGTACAGGCGTCCCTATAACATTCCTATCAGTTATCATGACAGAGTAAGTGAACAGCTTATATCGCTCCAGCAACAGGGTGTGATTCGCCCTTCGCGATCACCCTATAATGCCCCACTTATCCCAGTGCCAAAAAAAGATGGAGGACTACGACTTTGTCTGGACTTCCGGGCACTTAATAAGACACTACGGGACGACCGGTACCCACTCCCTAATATAACCACCATACTCAATCAATTGGGAGAAAGTAAGCTTTTTTCATGCCTAGACTTGAAACAGGGTTACCATCAAATTCCCCTAGATGAAATCAGCAGAGAAAAGACGGCATTTTCTTCTCCAGCAGGACATTGGGAATTTACTTCCCTCCCCTTTGGCCTTAAAACAGCCCCGTCCTGCTTCCAGAAAATAATAAACACTGTCCTTACAGGACTATTAGGTAACAAGGCTCAGGTGTACCTTGATGACATAATTATCCTAGGCGATACATTTTCTAATCATGTAGATAACTTAGAACAAATTCTGGATCGCTTAAAAGAAGCCAAACTGACTATTAAGATGGAGAAGTGTAACTTTTTTAAGGACAAAGTAGATTACCTGGGCCATGTCATCAGCTCAGAGGGAATAAGACCTCAATCTAGCAAGCTGGAGGCCATACAAAACATCCCGGCCCCCCAAACTGTTCATGATTTACAGTCATTTCTTGGATTGACTAATTATTATCGCAAATTTATTGCAAATTATTCACAAATCATTGCTCCTCTTCTAAAGATTAACAAGGGAAAGAAAGGTACACTCAAGAAAAAAGATAAAACTCCACTCATATGGACAGATGAAGCAAAAATTGCGTTCTCAACCCTTAAGGATAGAATGCTTGACACAGTCACTCTAAAATTCCCTGACTTTAACAAACCTTTCGTGCTCACTACTGACGCGTCCAGCTACAGTATTGGTGGAGTATTGCAACAACAGGATAATGATAATAAACTAAGACCTATATCCTTTTTTAGTAGAAAATTGAACACAGCAGAACAGCGGTACAGTACAGTTGAAAGAGAGGCTTTAGCGGTAATATATGGGTTGCAAGTGAACCGCCCATTAATACTGGGCTACCCTATTGAGATCCACACGGATCACAGACCTTTAGTATGGTTGTTACAGGTAGCTAGTCCCAACGGCAGGATAGCTAGATGGCAGACTCTCATGAGTGAGTATGATTTCACAATCAATCATTTGCCTGGCAAGGAAAATATAGTAGCAGATTTTTTATCAAGGATGAAGGCTCAACAGGACACTGAGATTGAATTAGAAGATCCGCGCGATAATGTTTGTGGATGGGGAACAACCAAAACCGTGGAACACGTGGATAATGAGGGGCAAGGTATTGCACTAGTGCAGAAAAAGAAAAAGGCGCCAAATGATATGGAATCAAAATGTATGAAATGTATGGACATGAATTGTGAGTGTATTGGCCACACACTTGACTGGAGTATTGAAGAGATTATTGAGCTGCAAGATGAGCAGCCAGCATATAGAATGATAAAAAATATGATAAAAGAAGGGTGCCCCATGAATGAGATTGAGCAGAGACTCAGAGATAAAAGGTATAATGTGAAGATGCCCCTGTCAGAATTGCAGGTGGAACATGATGTGTTATATCGTGTTATAATGAATCCGTACGGAGAAGCCACTAAGGTGGTGGTTTTACCCCCCAAGTATTTCCAGAAAGCGATAACTCTGGCTCATTTGTTGCCAACTACAGGGCACAGACGAACTAAAGTTACGTTATCTAGGTGTAGAAAGTTTGCTCTCTGAATGAAAAGGGATGTAGAAGACTTTGTAAGAAGTGCGTCACGTGTAGTCGTTTTACGAGAGTTGGGAAGTTGAAACGTGCTCCTTTTCGACATTATTCAGATGTCACCGCTCCTTTTGAGAGAACAGACATGGACCTTGTTGGTGTATTTTTCGGACAATGGGTTTCGATACGTAATGACCATAATTGATGTTTTTACAAGGTATTTGATTACAGTACCCTTACGGAGTAAGGAAGCCCGCGAAGTAGCAAGGGCGTTGTACGTGAATGTGGTTTGTGTACACGGTGTTCCTCAGACAGTTGTTACAGATCAAGGTTCAGAGTTTGTTAATTCGGTGATGCAGGAGATAACTCTTCATGCGACACGCGAAAATAACGGCTTACCATCCAAGTGCAAATGGAATAGTAGAGCGCGCAAATTATACCATTGTTAACATTTTGAGGACAATGGTTCTAGGAAATGTGTCCATTTGGGATATAATGTTACCTGCAGCCACCCTGGCATATAATACTGCGTATCATAGCACCATAAAGGAGTCCCCTTTTTATCTCATGTACTTACGGGATCCTCGTATGCCCTACACTATGTTAGAAAAAACTCAGCAACCCTGGTATGATATTGACTCCTATAAGGAAGAAATGGCTGCAGTTGCAAAGAAAGTTTATGATAGATGCCAGGTTTACATTGAAGAAGGTAGAGAAGAAATGGAAAAGTACTACAAACCTACGAAACTCAAAACTATCAGCGTTGGCGACAGAGTGTTCCTCAAACATATACCAAAAAGAAAAGAAAATAAGAAGTTGCAACCTATTTTTGATGGACCCTACAGGGTAATAAACAAGATCAGTGATGTAGTGGTAAAAATTAGGAACCTCAGGACTAGTAAGGTTTCAACAGTCCACACAGATAGAGTGAAAGTCCTTCATGAAGACTGCATCGATGTGCAGCAATGTCCAACGGTTAGACGAGCATACCCTTTAAATCCAGAGACAGACACTGATCTATTCTTTGCATTGCTCAACCCTGAAATCCCTGAAAAAAATTCTACCAAAGAATTGATAACTCGTAAAGGAGAATTAACTACTACTTTTGAAACTGAAACTAATGTTCGTTCTCCAGCAGCCCAAACAGCTGAGGCACAGGCTACAATGCCCAATACGACCACCTCCCAGGTTACTCCCAAATTTTCAGAGCCACCCCAGCATAGGTATAACCTTCGCTCTTCCTCAACGGTACAGGACTTGCCTAATGTTATGTCAAAGCCAATAGAATATGGGAAAGAATAGTGGCTCACGAAAAAGATACGCTATTTAACCGCTAATATAACGTAATTATCCGCAGATTTGTTTGGCTTCATCGGTGCACTGCTCAATCCCAACACAAGAATCACCGATACGTGCTGGCTTGAGTTTCACACCGACATACCGTCTAGTCCTCACAGGCAGAGACTATGTAGTGCCTTTTATCCTCAAAGAAGAAGATGTTTTAGCTCCATTATATAAGGCACGGAATTTGACTGCTTCTTTAGCTTGGAATGTTGTTCAAATATCACCTGAGTATCCAATTATAAAATCATTAAAGCACACACTTTTAATTTTGAAAATGAATTCAGTTCATTGTTATTTAATCTTAAAAGATTCCTCCGCTATGTAATGACTACTGATCCGAACAAACTACATGTTTCAATGAATTATAGACCGAAGCGGGGAATGATTAATTTTCTAGGATCCTTGTCTAATATCTTATTTGGTACCGCGACCCAGGCTCAAGTTGATGCTATTCATGGAAAAATTGGAGAACTAGAGTCAATGACTGAACAAGAACGTATCATGTTGAACGTTCATTCGACTGCATTAAATGTCACGTTACGAAATATGCATACCATGCAGTCTGCTCTGAATAGACTATCTTCTGCTGTAAACATATCGAACCAGGTTGTCCGTCACATGTCTATGCAGACCTTGGCATTAGAGTGAGGAAAAACTCCTCCGAGCATTGCTAGATTTAGAGTTAGCATTAGGACACCTAAGTACGGGTATTTTAGATTTAAAGTTGGGTCTGCAGGCTCTCCTGCAAACATATATAACTCCAACCATTATGTCAGACGAACAACTGTTAAGTACATTAAAGGAAGCCTCAGTTCGGCCTCCAGGTCTTTTGTTCCCTGCAGTTCCTGATTTTTTAGCTTTATATAGGGATATGATAACTGTGTTCTCCAGGACAACGGCTTTGCACGATTCTCGTAATTTCTATTTCACCATACCTTTGCGAGGAGATCCGCCTGACACCTTTGATGTCTTTCGAATCGACTCCCTTCCATTTTCTGTACAGAATAACACTTACTTTCTTATGTATAGTGTTAAATCAAGATATATTGCCTTCAGTGAGAATAGGAAAATATATTTTCTACTTTCTGGTATAGAACACTGTAACAAAAATCACCATATGTTAGTTTGTCCTCCCAAAGGCCCCGTGTATGAGGCAAGTCACGCAGCCTCTTGTGAATCGGCTGCCTTCTTGAATCATAAGTCAGTGATCAACCTCTGCCACAAAATAGTCTTACAAACATTTCCCCCGATGTTTATAAAAGGTCCTGGATACTGGACCTATTCACTTGCCTCCCCCATCACTCTGACACTCACATGCCCTACCAATCCTGTAAACAAACATACTGTCAGCCTCAAAGGTAGTGGGATATTGACGCTTCGGCAAGGTTGCAGCGCCCACAGCCCATCCCTGACACTTCCTGGACAAGAAGCAGTTGTGGAGGGGCCCCCCATCAAGGTCTCTCTCGCCCCTCTCCCTCTCCACCTCCCTCCTCTCCCAAAAGTTCTTACAGGCCATCTTAACTGGTCCGTTTTGCCTGACCTTCCATCTCTTCGCAGTGCTGAGTCCATCCCCCTACAGGACCTAACAGCTGCCTTGCAGCCCCTACATCCTGTGGTCAAGCCGAATCAGCCCTTTCAACACGAAATCCATTGGTGGATTGTCTTCGCCATTGTCGTGATCCTGGTTCTTCTGCTGGTAACGTCTGCCGTGGGGTATTCCTATGTCCTACGCTACGCACGACGCCGCCTAATTCCAGACTCAAACCAACTGCAGACATTGCAAGGCGTATCTTCTCCACCAACACCTGTGAGATCTCAGGGGCGAGATCTTCCGGAAGGGGAAGTATGTCAGGACCCAGAAAACGAGGAAACAGAGGAGTGAGATATACAACTGTGTAAACACCTGACAGGACAAACACTAACAAAAAGGGTGACATATATGTAAGTGTAAACATATCAAGTACAAAAGAGGGGAAACAACGAGGGTAAAGGAAAACAGATACCCAGAGAGGAAAGTAAGATATACAACTGTGTAAACACCTGACAGGACAAACACTAACAAAAAGGGTGACATATATGTAAGTGTAAACATCTCAAGTACAAAAGAGGGGAAACAACGAGGGTAAAGGAAAACAGATACCCAAAGAGGAAAGTAAGATATACAACTGTGTAAACATCTGACAGGACAAACACTAACAAAAAGGGTGACATATATATAAGTGTAAACATCTCAAGTACAAAAGAGGGGAAACAACGAGGGTAAAGGAAAACAGATACCCAGAGAGGAAAGGCAGGTATACAACTGTGTAGACATCTGACAGGACAAACACTAACAAAAAAAGTGACATATATAACAGTGTAAGCATCTCAACTACCAAAGAGGGGAAACAACGAGGGTAAAGGAAAACAGATACCCAGACTCAGGTACAGAAAACAGATGCCCAGTGGGCGTGGTCAGAAAGTGTGAACAACCATTGAAAAAGACTCTGACCCGTGACGTCAGTCGTGGCGACATGTTATGAGCCAATAATTTAACAGAAATATCACTGAGGGAGTGTCTTAAGACTGACTCACGAATAGCAGGAGAAGTAAAACAATACAACATAATGAGCGAGCAGATGGGTGTGACAGGAAGTATTGGCCATTGGTTATGTAGAAAATTAAGGGCGTGTCAAGGATGTAAGTCCGCCTAAAGCAAAGAAAAATGTGGCCTAGAAATCAGTGGTATGGGTAGATCGAGCTTGGTTCTCGCCTCAAGCAGACCTGCTACTCACTCAGCCGAGAATGGCTGTTGTGATCTTAATCGTGAGTAGAAATTCGAGAATCTAAGGGAAACCGACTGTATTGTCCTGGAGATTATATTGTGAGGAAATGTGTAGTAGGATTGTGAGTGGTACAGGATAGTGATTATTTGTTTGCGATGTTAAGCAGAAATGGAAACCACAGCGTGTGGTATAATTGGGTGTTTCCATGAATTGTAGTAGATTATACTATAGGAATATGTTATTAGAATTTTGTGAAGAGAGTACATAATGATTGTGATGTAAGCAGAGATACAAACCACTGCTTGTGGAGCGACGAGTGTTATTATTATTGGCAACAACTGAGCACATATTGTAGTATTATGTTTAAGACATGTCGTTTGTCATATGTTGTATCCATTGCTGAATATGCCAGAGTGTTATGATCGTCTGAGCATAGAATATTGCGTAAGGCAATTATTTTCATTTAATCTTAAATAAATGTAAATTATATTTTCCCTTGTCTATCCCCGAACACTAGTCTCCAATAACAACTTAAGCCGGATCACGCTACCAAGGATACGAGACGGTGAGATCATTTATTGAGTAATTAATGAGTGATAAAAGAGTTGATTTAATACAAGAAAAGTAGGGTCTAAAAAGGCACGGGCCCTCCGGGCAGGCGCCCAGTAGCAACCCGTAGCGGTACACGGGCGAGCAGCCGACCAGTCGACTTGACTGCAGCGGGGGGGCCCAAAGCGAGGATGACGCGGGTCAACCTCGCCGCCGCAGAAGGGCCACCCACGGAGTGCTAGCGTTCCACTGAATGTGATGGTGGAGAATATGACTCCCCCTTCACCCTCCTCCCACCGAGCCCCACCGTCCTCCCCCCGGAGTCTACAAGAGGCCGGTAGGCCTGTACGAGGCAGCTCCTTTGACCCTAAGCTCCCGTGTATCTAACCCCACCTAATATCGCTGTCCATGAATTTATCTAGTCTATTTTTGAATGTGACAATTGTATTGGCACTCGCCACATGACTGCTAAGCCTATTCCACTCATCCACCACCTACCCCCAGCCCCTTCCCCCCCTCCTCCCCCCCTCTTGCGGCGCCCGCCACCCTGCCACGATGGGTCGGGTCAAGTTCCAGCACCCGCGGCCCGCGGATTTAATTAAGCGCGGTTCACACGGGCAAAGTTTCCCTATGTTGCGGCACAAAGTTGAGAGGAAAATGGATACCGGCACCCTTGGCGGTTGGAAGTGACTGCCTTCCCTTGGTTCCGTGACGACGGTGATCTTTCTCCTGTTGTGGGGAACTCTTGTGGCCTTCTCACGTCAGAATTACAGTCATTATAATGTCTGACGAGTTGGTGTGGCATAAAAGTGTAGTGAAATCACTGTGCGAGTTGGCAGAAGAGCATAGATGCCTCTGGGACCCGAGAGATGCTGATTACCCCAAACACAAGCTTCGTGTAAAGATCTTCTCCAATATAGCCCTGGAAATCAAGACTCAGTACCCAATAATGGGCACTGACTGGAGGTAAGGCTTCCTTCACATTGTTTCTTTAATGTATAAAGCTTCGGTCACACATTCACGTATCAAGCCCACGTATGCTCACGTATGTGATTTTTGGCCCATACGTGGCCATACGCGGGGTTTGTTGCCGCGATCAACTGGATGCGTGTCACGGGCCGATGTACGTAAAGCTTGCACGGTCAACATAGGGACGCCATAACGTAAGTACGAGGTAATGCGTATTAAGCCTTCGCACTGCGCAAACATGACGTGACGCTTACCCGAATTGCCACCACAAGAGGCCACACCCCCACAAGTAGTGCGTGGCAGAGCACGTAACAGCCACGTACGTATACCGTATGTGTAACGTGGTGCGTTACGACCCTGCGTCATCCCCACGTTATCCCCACGTACGTCGGTGGGTAAACGTGAGAGGTACGTACATAAGGGCCGTGCTGCACACCTGTGATTGCAGTTCCCGTCAACATCTACCTGCAGCAACATTGGAGAACAATGAAGACATCCTTGCCCTTATAACACCAGCAAACAGCCATAACACAGAATTAATGAAGGCCGTCCTGGAGTATGTGCACGCCATGGTACTGGTGTTAGTTGTGAAGGTCCACCTTGCAAGTGAAAAAACAGAAAAGAGAGGAGGATGAGGAGGGTTTGGGCTTGGCCGTACCTGCAAAGAAGAGTGGAGCTAGGCCACTATGACAACTTGATGGAGGAGTTGGCAACCGAAAGTCCAGAACTGTACAGGAGTTTTACCCGGATTGACAAGGACCTCTTCAGTGAAACAGCTGAACTTGTCACACCCCACATTCAGAAGCAACGCACATTCTGGAGATAATCCCTTGAGCCAGGCCTGCGTGTGGCTATCACCCAACGTTTCCTCGCCACGGGTGACTCATACAAGAGTCTGCAATACCCATTCCGAGTAGCCCACAACACCATTAGTTACACTGTACCAGAGACCTGCTGGGCCATTGTTGCTGTCTACGGAGATGAGGAACTGCAGGTTCCACAAACACCATAGGCTTGGAAGCAGGTTGCCCGCGGGTTGTTGGAGGTTTGGGTGACCCTGAAGCTAAAGAAGCCCCCTTCCGTGATATCTTGGTGGTGTCCTTAGGCATAGTTGAAAGCAGTGGCGACAAGGTCTACTGACGAGGGCGCTGGCGGGGGTGGTGGCTTCCAGGTATATGCTGTTGCTAGTCCGAGAGAGGAACTGAAGCCGCAAGCCCGCCGCACGGCGTATACACACCATGCACAACGTTGCAACATCGTCGTGGGTACCCGAGGGGCGGCGCTGGTGCCACGTATGCTCCTGCACCGCGTGAGGACCCACGCATTGCGTTGCGGGAACAGGGGAGCAGCGTGGGACCACGTGTAAACGCCCCGCAAGCACGGCGTAAGCGCCACGTATGCGCCACGTTGTACATATGGAGCCACGTAAAATGGCGGTTGACGTGAGCAGCCACGTATCTTTTGAACATGTCGAAAGATGCGTGGCTCCCCACGCACGCTCGGGTGGTGCGTAGCGACCCCCCGTCTCCGCCCCGTATGCCCACGTACGTAAATACGCATTACGGGACATTTACGTAGTCCTTACGTAAGCAGTTTCCGACTACTAATTTCTGTTCGTGCGTGGGCGTACGTGGCTTGATACGTGAATGTGTGACCAAGGCATAAGATAGAAAGAGACCATCAGGGTCGGACTGGCCTATGTGCCCGTGTGCCAATGGCACACGGGCCCCCAAGGTTCATGGGCCCCTGGACTTAACCCATGCTAAGTCATATAATATTGAATATTTTGATATTTTAGCTTATAGGGCCCGGGCCCCCTCCAGCCACTGGATGGCACGGCCCCCTTAAGCACCCCAGTCCGACTCTGAGAGACGTGTCGGTACCTGTGCGGCCAATTATCTGTAATGATAAACCTAACAACCTAACCTAACCAAGTAGTTGATTAATTGAAGGTAAATTGCATCATTATTACCGGCAAAACCATTTTTTCGACAAGCATTTTCCTTCGTATAGTATGTCAAGATAAGACAAACCTAACTACAAAAATTTTGGTAAATTTTCACTCAGAAAGGGATTCAGAAAGGGATTAAGAGATGCAGAAGGGACTAGAAAGTATTAAGGTTAGGATGACCCCTTTTTTGGGGGTGAAAAATGGTCCATCTCATTAAATTGAGTTAGGTGCAGTAAAATAATTACCCGAAGCTGTGGCAACATTTTCCAGAGTTTTACGGCGGGAAAACGGCGGTTTAAAGGGCTTAAGATGCCGTTTAAAGGGTCATATGTAAACAAACCGGAGCCCTCTAAAGTCCTGCGTGCATGGTACTTCACTATTTTTCTTGATTTTTTGGGTAAAAAAAAAAAAAAAAAAATGCTCGCGACATATGATAAGTATTCTATGGTGTTGAGCAGTGAGGCGTGAGCAAGGAGACTATAGGACAGGAGAGGGGGCCTCTATGGGAGACCGTGGGCGGGTGGTGGTGTATGTCGGTTGCAACAGATGGTGCAGGTGCAGCGTTGTTTACATTCAGGCGCCTCCCCCCCTCCAGACACCCACCCCCATCCCCCAGTACCCATCAGCAGTGTTGCTACATTGGATCAAGCAGCAAATGTTGCTACTTTTTTTTCTTCAGTCTGGTTATTTCCCATTTTAAATAAAAAAATATAGGGAGATAAATATTAAAATGAACAGTAGGAACTATATATATATATTTGCCAGGTAGATATAGCCTGGCTGCATGTCATGAGTAATGCTATTATTGTACCGCAATTATATTACTTTCTCTGCAATTGTGGGAGGCTACCAGTGTTTAGATGTGTTTTATGTGTTTAACCTTTCTGTATACATACTGGAATGAACCAACGTTGTAGCCCTACTGCCATTCTTTAAAAACAATGTTATCATGTTTTTCTTTCAAACTCATTGTTTTAGCACGCACGCTGACTTCCATTAGTAATGATTTACATTGAATCATTGGTCTGTAGGGGGAAAGAGTGGGTGAATATAATTATCTCCGTCTAACTTATATTGGTTATTATACCGCTATTCGCAGCAATGTCTTTCTCTGCTCTGATTGCAACGCTGCCTCGTTCAAAAATCATAACACCGCCGCGGCCGCCACGTTTACCAGCCGGAGCCTCAAATCATGTCCCTTTGTGGTGAAAAAGAGGACACAGCCTGGTGTGAAGCTACATTTATTACGGAAGGATGCCAGCCGGGGTAAGTGATATATATAAATAATGATTATGTGGAAATTCTAATCATTTTCACGCTGACTGCTGTTCTGAACTTGCTAACAGCATGCCTCCCCTCCTCCCGCGGCCCCGCTGGCCGCTACACTTGATTTAAACACATGAACATTGGGAGACTGCAAGAGGCCGAATGGCCTACACACGGCAGCTCCAGATTCCCCCCCACTACCACTTGTCAGCCTCGTCCACGTAGCTATCCAGTCTTCTCTTAAAACAAGCTATCGTCCCTGCACTCACTATGTGATTGCTGAGTCTATTCCATTCCCCCACCACCCTATTACTAAACCAATGCCTGCCCATTTCCCTCCTAAATCTATACTTTTCTAATTTAAGTCAATTACTGCATGTTCTATCCTGCTCTAGCTCATCCCTATACTGTCCAAACATCTTGTGCTGAAGTTAACCAGGATTTTCACTCTTTCATCCCTTACACTGATAAACTCTGGAACAGCCTTCCTTCGTCTGCATTTCCTCCTGCCTATAACTTGACCTTCAAGAAGAGTGCATCAAGACTTTTTTTCTAATACGCTTTGTTGCCCTTGAGCTGTCTCCTTTGTTTAAAGAAAATAATAATTAAATAAATAGAAGTTGGCCGTCAATGATTCCAACACATTTTGGTGCCATATCTACAAGTGGCTGGTGACCGTAAGTATCTCAGCAACCTGCATGCATCTATGCCATTCCTATCACGGTGCATGGAGCAAGCTTCACATAACACTCGGACAGAGACAGTTCAATTATGGTTATATTTCAGACTCAGTTTACTGCTCAGTCTATTAGGTGCAGTGTTGTTAATGTTGTTAGTGGTAGTATTAGTACAGTTAATGTATTTATTTTCATTAATTTATCAATATTTATTTATTATATTATTAGTGTTTGAAAACTCTAATACTAGTATTAAGATAAACAAAAATATCAGAAATATACTTATACTCATTAATTATTATTGCTTTTCTTATTATTAATTCCTTCAATGTCCTGGCACTTTGACATCTAGTGCTTTTCCGTCTAGCAGCCAAAGTTGTGGCCTTTCTGAATGTGTATGTCCTAAGTCTTCATTGGTGTAACTAGCTATATAACATTAAAATCTGCATCTCTCTCCCTTCTCACCCAGTTGTCCCCGTACATCCTTTCAGTATCCAAAGAATTTCAATTTACCTTTTGTAATCACTTAACTAATGCAGTCAATGAGTTTACAACTTCACATCATACCTCATAACTCTTCCTTCAAGATCATGACATCACCTGGCCTTTTAATTCTCTGGTGCACCAACAAACCCACGTGGCAATCCTCATCTCTATATTTTACCGTGTGGACATACTCTTTCCTTCCATGTTCCACTGTCATATGTTATTCCACATCTAACGCAACCACATCCCAACAGATCCGAACACGTTCGGTATCATCCAAGAGAATGTGGCAGCTGAAGAGGAGAGTCCAAGAGAGAGGCCCAGGGTGAAGCTGAATGAAGGCATTTAGCCACCCCCTGAGGTACGTGGCAGCATCCAACCCTCTTGCTGAGCTGCAGGAGTGTGCTCCCCATTGCACTGCACCAGCTCCATGTACTGATTTCGGTATGAATATTTCATATAGTGTTTGTTGATTATTATGTTATTAATCTAATCATGACTCCACAAAATAGATTGTGCAGGTCACTTAACACATGCCCTGCACAACATCACTTTTAAGTTGTAGAATTCCTTCATATGGATGCTGATTTGTATATCATGAAATGATTGGATATTGATTGTCTTCACATTTTTTTTTGTCCATGATCACTGAACCATGTTACGGTATGTCTTTGGGCGCAGATCCTGGAAATTAGTTTGTGGGGGGACGTCAGACTTTTTGCGGGTGGAAGGAGCATTAGCATTACCGATTAGCCATTCTCGGCAGTCCTGGTCTTGAAAAACTGGTGGACTGACCTAAATCAATGGGTATAACGGCCTGGACTTTGTGCCACAGCATTCCTGGGCGGCCAGTGTTCCTCTTTGGATTCGAATGAGACGCCTGATCCCTCTGAGAAAAAGCATTGTTTTAGCCGGAGCGCGCTTTTGAGCTAGTTTTCCTGTATTGCTCAGGACCATGGGGGGGGGGGATGGGGGGGGGATGTATATCTTATAATATATCTGTCCTTTACAGTCTGATGGTGCATCCTTCTAGGTTGTCAAGTTTTAGTAGCTACTCATGAGAAGTATTCCTTATAATGATCATTGATTTCCAGATGCTTTGCACTAAAAAAAAAGTGTCATTAAACCTGCCGCAAATAATAATCAGCTGTAGTCAACCCTTGCTTTAAAGAACCAATATGGAGGAAGGGGGTGATGCTTTATCCAAAAATCTTTTACTTCTGAAGTATCCAACCTTTTAGTGTATAACAAACCTTGTATGTTACATGAACTTAAAAGTTCACAATTTCCATACATGATTTTTTTTTCCTTGTATTTGATGATTAATCCTGACATGTATTTCCATTATCAGTAGGTAATATATAGTAACAAGACAATAATACACATTATAACAATGTATATATTACAGCCCAATGAGTGCACGAGATAATTTACCTCATTAGTGACGCCAAGTCCGGGAGTCCTTCCCTAAATTCTTTGCCTGAATTTGTGACACCAAGTATAATAACTACTTTTAGTGACCATTTGCACCCATTTTTCACTTTGATTAAGAAATTGCCTCTCAGCAGGGTGTGAACTTGATGGGACTGGAGGAAACTCGACTCGGCCATCAAGCTCACCACAATATAGTAAGGAACCTCTTGTTCTCAGTGATAATTTTATCCTCTTTAGTTACTGTTCCGTGTTGCTTTAATCACAACTAATGTGTTGGAAACATTACAGCTTAATAACATACTTCACATCTCTGCATACAAATTGAGTTCAATATTTAATTGTTACACCAGTAGGCTACATATCTTTAAAAAAAAAGGTATGTAAAAAGGTTGACATTTTGAATGATATATTTAAACTCTTTATTATGTTTCTATGGGTGTAGTACCGTTACGATTAGTCAAGTGATCAGCACATGGGTCTTATGTTCTTAATAGCATAGGTTCAAATTTTGCCATAGGCTGGGAATTGATAGTAACAGTAGTGTCCACAGATACCTGCCTGTTTCTTGTTTATCCTGTTCCACTTTAAACCATGACTGGCCAATCTTTGAAGAGGTAGCATAACCTTGAAGTGCCACTAACAAACCTTTGTCCATTCTTCTGATGTGATCCTTTTTTTTCCCCACCCGCCTATAGCGCCGGTTGGCTTACTTCAGGAGCCTGGCGGTCGGCCCAGGCCCGTAATGGTGCAGGCATTTTTTTTATAGTGGCGCCATTTATTATTGGCTCATGCTGCCCCCCCGGAACTCATTCTTGATTCACTTGGATGGTTTAGCAGGGCTTAGGTATGACTAACATCTGAGAAACAGGGAATTTTTAGATTTTTAGTGTGGCAACACATGGACAAATGTTTTAGTATGGACTGAACATCAAAGATATATATGGAAAATGGTTGCTTCTAGATCTTGACATTATATCTGTCAAGAGTCTCCAGTTGTATCCTCTCCCCCATCTCTCCTGAAAATATGACTCTTGTCAGGCAATCTAAGTGAAGCCTTCCATCGAAGCTGGCGTGCAGATATAATGTCAATGCTTAGGTTCACTGACCTTATAGCACTGAAAATAATGCAATTACATGCACATATTTTATTATTTAGAATTGTGATTAATTGTGATGAAATATTTTTTCATGTATTTTCAGACATGAAAAGTGAAAATTGCTGCACAAAACAGTCTGTCGTCTGCGCCGGGAGGCAAGGCATCTCAAAGCCCGGGCTGTTACAACTCCTGGGCAGTTTTTGCCCAGAGCCAGCAATTTTTTAGATCCAATAGGGGTGGATTTTTCTAAGGTCAGGTTCAACATGCTGCAAGATGCCAAGATCTAAGCCTAGTAGGAGATATGTGTTAGAAGAGAAGAGGTTTGCTCTGGTCTTATACAATCAAAGTCCAAATGCTAATAGATTTCTAAGCACAGTATTTCACTTGCCTTCAGTTTCAACACTTCACTCATGACTCAGGGGTATTTCAGTAAATGTTGGCTGGAGCAAACAGACTTTGACAGCCCTGCAGCAAAGAGCACAGGCTTTGTCAAAAGAAGAGATAGTTCGTGGGATTTGCCATTATTTAGCATTACTCTTGTTACGCCAAGAAATTTTGTCCATATACTTTGGTGCATTGTTGGTCTTGCCTGCTATAAATCAGATCTTGTTCAATTAACAAGCTTTGGGTGTCTGCCACTTTCCAGTTGTAATGCAAGGAATCATTTATCTCCCATGCCAGATATCACATGTAATGCACCATTGTTGGTTTTGCCTGTCATAAATCAGATCTTGTTCAGTTAACAAGCTTTAGGTGTCTGCCACTTTCCAGTTGTAATGCAAGGAATCCCCTGCCAGATATCGCATGTAATGCACCATTGTTGGTTTTGCCTGTTATAAATCAGATCTCGTTCAGCTCACAAGCTTTGAATATCTGCCATTGTTTATTTCAGGTGTAATGCTTGGAATCATTTGTTCTCTGCCCTACCCAACAGTATGCAATACTTTATTGTGGATTTTGCCTGTTATGTTTAATCTTGTTCAGGTAACAAGCTTTTGGTGTCTGCCTTACCTAATAATGTGCTGAAGTGACACTTGGCTTGGTTTCATTATGTGAAATACAGCATGTAATTTCATGACACTAAGTGTCTATCATCACGTGTCTGGCATCATTAATGTGGCTTCCAGGAGTAATCTTGTTTGTATTACAGCATGCAATGTTTTCTTCTGCTTTATATGATATACATAATCACATAGGTATGATTTTTTTTGACAAAATGTAATGGGAGTTGATATTCATGACTAATGCCTCTTAAACCTTGTGAAAAGTAATGCTTTTTTTGGGGGGTGGGGGTGGGGGGGTGGACAGGGAGTGGTTTGTTTGGTTGGCCAGTTCAAGGAGTTTCATATCAAATGATTTTATTACATCCAACTTCAATGTGTGCTAAAAACATATATTTTATTACATGCAACTTTAATGTGTGCTTCCTGCAATAAATACTACATGATTAGTGATGTAGCCTATGAAATACATATCACTCTCTGCCCTGTGATTTGGTGTGTCACATACTGCAGCATAACTTTCCTCCTATTTTCTTACACTATGAATTGCCTTATTTTATCTCATTTGCTTTTATCATATGTACCTCTGCTGCATAGTTGTGCCTGCTGAGCTTAATATCTTCATGACCCTGACACCAAGGTCAGAGATTGTGAGATCATACCGTGTCCTACATCCCATTTTCACCTCCAGGCTCGGCTGTCTCCCAGGACCACCAAGTTATTGCATTCCATTTAAGACAACTCATGTGTTACCTTCTTGATATCCTCCATCATGTATTTCAGCATGTTTTATGATGCTTTGCTCTTTTATTGATGTGCCTTGCAACATTTTTATACAGTTTTTATTGCATATAACGCAACATTGTTGGTTTTGCCTGTTATAAATCGGGTCATGTTCAGTTAACAAGCTTTGAGTGTCTCCCATTGTTTATTTCAGTTGTAATGCTTAGAAGCTTTTGTTCTCTGCCCTGTCAAACAGTATGCAATGCTTGCCATTATCTGGCACTTGTACAGTTAGTATGATATTTTTACTCAGCTAAGAGCATGTTGCAAAAGATAAAGGTACGGTTGGGGGCATACGCTGTAGCAGCGCGTGGCCTCGGTGCTCATCTCCGTAACATTGGCCCTTGAGCCTGTGGTGTTAGGGAACCCATTTCCCTGGGACACCGGACCAGTGTGACATCCGGGTTACCACAGTTGCAAAGGCATTATAGTAATCTAGTATGCATAGAATGTTGTATGCTTTGCTTGTATTTAAAGCATTGGATATGTTTGCTACACACACACACACACACACATATATATATATATATATATATATATATATATATATATATATATATATATATATATATATATATATATATATATATATATATATATATATATATATATATATATATATATATATAAATGCTTTCTACACCAAATTTTTCCTAAAATAACAAATTGCTAGTGATCTCTTGGTATATAGTCTCTTTGGGCGTGAGTGACAGGCCCAGTGGAACGCCAGCACTCCTCGGGCGAGCAGCAGAGTGGCTCTTCTACGGAGGCGAGGTGGACCCGTGGGGTCATCCTCGCTTTGGGCCACCCCTCCGCGGTCAAGTCGACCAGTCGGCTGCTCGCACGAGTACCGCTACGGGTGTCTGCTGGGTGCCTGCCCAGAGAGCCCGTGCCTCCGTCGCTGCTCGCCGGCCGTTACCCGTGGCTGTGGCGGCGGCGGAGGCGTCCCTACACCCGCCGCACGCCAGCGGCGGGTTCCCCCCCTCAAACGACGGGCCGTCGTTTGACAAAAGGGGCTCTCACACATTCCCGGTCCCGGTCGCGACCGTCCCCGATGACTCCCGATAAGCCGGTCGCCGGTCGACCGGCTGTAAGATCGGGGATTGTCGGCGGCAGACCGCCGGTCGACCGCCGGTCGACCCTGAGGACCGTAGACGCAGCCGACCACCGCCGGTCAACTTTAAAATTTTCAAAGATATCGGCGATGTGCACAGTCGACCGGCGGTGTGGAAAAATGTCGCCGGTCGATCGGCGGTCAGCCGCCGACACCCACGGCAGACCGGCGGCAGACCGGCGGTAGACCGCGAGTGAACACCTGTGTCTGACCTGGGGATTAGCAAGGGAGGAAGGAGGAAAACGAGGAGGAACAGGTAGGAGCGAGGGATGAAGAGAGAGAGGGAGATGAGAGAAAGGAGGAAGAGGAATGGGTGAGAGAGAAAAAATTGAAAGATATATGTATATATATATATATATAAATATATCTAAATATATTTAAATATATATAAATATATATAGAGATATATATATAGAGAGAGAGAGAGAGAGAGAGAGAGAGAGAGAGAGAGAGAGAGAGAGAGAGAGAGAGAGTTATTATGCACACGAATTAATTTAGGTATGAAGCCGTTTATTATAAACATATAAAACCGCCCGGCACACGTCTCTACACCCAAGCAACATGCCCACAGCTATAGAAGACTTTTGAAGATCAAATAATGGCAGAGGACCAGATTACACCATCACTAATTGATTCGCGGGAGCGAAACAAAATCAACTTGTTCACAGAGGAGGAGGAGTTGGTTGAGTGGTACAAGGAGCAAGTGTTCTGAATGGCTGAGTGGCTGGTTTATAAATTACTGGATGGCTGGATTATAGATGGCTGATGACTGAATTGTTGGATGGCTGAGTTATAGATGACTGAATGACTGGTTAGCTGATTTATATAGATGGGTGAATGAATGGGTGCTGAGGTTGTAGCTGGTGGTAAGTGGCGTCAACAGGAGTCGGAGCTGACTCCAATGCGAAATCTACGAGGCAATACTGCAACACTTGCAGCAAAGAGTGTACGTGATCACCTGCGTGATTACTACAATTCAGATGCAGGAGCAGTCGCTTGGCAAATGGAAGCAGTCTCAAAATGAAAGGTAAGCACTATGAAAATCAGTTATAATTACATCTTTGGAACTGCAGTGTAAAAGTGTAGGGCGGTAAAGGAAATAAGAGTTATTATTTATTTATTCATTAAATCTAACACACACATGATGGCTGAATATAGGGAGGTAGGATGGGCGGAGACACGGAGCGGAAAAGATGAGGTTGACAGGTGACAGCAGCCGCTCCCTTGTTTACTAGACCTCACCTGATTTGATTTCACAACAACTAAGATTAAATACTGGGCAGGGCATGTCTGCTTGATCTCACTCGCTGGTGGAGCGAGGTGCTAGTAGGGCCTCTCCCTCCAGGGATGAATAAGTCGAGGTTGAAGGTGTGTGGGGAGTGCGAGGGCGTGGCTGCACATCCACACCAGGGTGTTGAGGCTGGAGCTGGTGGTAGGTGGGGAATGTAGGAGGATAATACGAATGTCTCTTCTCTGCATCCATGGCCTCACCCACGTTGCCCTACGTTTCTTCTTCTGTATTTTTTTCAACCGTCTATTTTCCATCAGACATACAAGCGTCAACAAACTTTGGTCACTGTCCACGTCCAATTTCAGGAGTTCAATTTCGCGTTCACGAGAGCTGAGGAAAGCCATTGCGATGTCAAACTCACGAATGATCAAAACACCTGGACGGGTGTTTATATACCCTTCCAACTGGGCGTGACAACGAAAGTGTTTGCTCGTCGATGTTCCGCAGGTCTGCCGCCGGTAGGCCGGCGGTCGACCGCCGACTGACCTGCTGCCGTCGCCGGTCGGAGAAATCGAAAATCGTATATGGTCGCCGGTCTACCGCCGGTAAACCGCCGGCTGACCGGCGGTAAGCCGCCGGTCTACCGCAGGCAGACCGGCGGTAAGCCGCCGATCCGGGGATTATTGCCTATTTTGTCGGCGGCCAGTCCCCGATCGGCTTATCGGGAGTCATCGGGGACGGTCGCGACCGGGACCGGAAATGTGTGAGAGCCCCTAAAGGCCCGTTCCCCCTATTTCGGGGGTAAATCCCCTAGAAGAAGAAGTGACAGGCTAGTGTGCCCCGGGGCCAGAAGGAGAAAGGGAGTCTCACGCGCCCTAATTATCAGCCACGTGCTTCAATCCTCACGTTTCTGTGACCGTGACCATGCCGAGACCCAAAAAACATATTCTGGTACGGCGTGAGCTTGGTGTGAAAGCTGCAAAGGCTCTACATGCCAGAAAGAAGAAGAAAAGTGAGGAAGACATTCAGCGGCAACCAGTTGCTGAGGCCTCATCTTCCACCCACGCGGCTCACCTACCCCGGCCAGTAACAAGCTCCCAGAAGCGCAAATCCTATATTCTCGAAGAAGAGAAAGAAGCGGAGAAGCCAGAACCTCGTGCAAGAAAGCGACACTTGCTTGATGAAGAGGACATTCACGATATTGTGAATAAAATGCTTTGCCCTCGCTGTCCTTCGAGTAAAGTTAGCGCAAAATTTACTCGCCACCAAGTTGACTCATACATACAAGTGAAGTGTGAGTGTGGTGAGGTGATAACTGACACTATGAGCAAAGCACAAATTCACAAGAAAAACTTCCATCCAATGACTCTATTGCTTGTTTATACAATTATGTTACTAGGTGTTGGCTATGATGGGGCGAGTAAACTTGTTTCCTTCTGGAGCTTGAATCGGTTCAAAATGTCGACGTACATTAGGTACGCTACCTACATCACAGAGAAAGCTGCTGAACATCCTGAAAGTATTATGAATAAGTGCCGAGAGGCTGTGCTACAAAGTAATGAACATAAAATGGATGGAGACGGTATTGTGAATGTGGGGGTGACCACAGACGGTTCGTGGCACAAGAGAGGACACAAATCAAACTTCGGAATTGGTGCCGTAATTGAGCTGGACAGTGGACTTTTACTAGACTATGAAGTGTGCTCTAAGTTATGTTCTAAATGTATAGCTAAGGAAAAGGCCTTGACAAGTAAAAATATAACTGAGACGGACTATGTGATGTGGTTGAACGAACATTTGGACTCGGAATGTGACGCTGATTATGAAGGCTCGTCTGGCGGCATGGAGGCAGTTTGTGCAGTGAAGATGTGGCAAAGATCACTAGATTATAACATGCGATATGAAACATTTGTATCAGATGGAGATAGTGCAGCATTCCACGCAGTTTGTGCCTTGAATGGAGGCAAAGGGCCCTATGGTGACAAGTGCAGAGTTGAAAAAATGGAATGCATAAATCATGTATCAAAGAGACTTGGGACTGGATTGAGAGGATTGAAGAAAGTAAAAAACATTGGAAAACAGAAAAAAAACAATCATTTTGGGGAAAAAACAAATTGACAGATGTTGTTATCGACCACTTGCAGCATTATTTTCAAGTATCTCTCACCCATAAGGTTGGCACAAGCGCCAAAGAGATGAGGGAGGAAATAATGGCAACTTTTTATCATTGCACCTCCACAGGCGAGAATCCCCAACATGAGATGTGTGCCAAGGGAGAAAATTCTTGGTGTTTCTACAATAGAAGCATGGCACATGGGGAAACACCAGTCACATAAAACAATGAAAGTCTTCTTTCATTTGGGTGAAGAGGAAAAGGAACAAGTAAAAAAGGTGTATGATCGTCTTACCATCGACGAGATGATGACTCGGTGCCTGAAGGGTGTAACCCAAAATAGAAATGAGCACTTCCACTCAAGAGTATGGAAACTTTGCCCAAAACATCTATGTGCCGGCTATGTTGCCAGTCACCTGGTTGAGAGGCTGGGGATAGAGTGGACAACTTCAATGAAGAATTACCTGTCACACAAGGACAAGAGAATGGATCTGCCCCACAAGAGGAGGATGAGAAACAAGAAACAGAGACCACCTGCAGCAGTACTCGTCTGGCGCCTTCTAACGCCGTTTTCTCAAAATGTAAGTTATTGATCTTTAAAATGATATTCTACCATTAGTTTTTCTTCTATTCACTTAATTTTTGTGTTTTTACATTTATCATTAAATTTTCTATAAATTTTGCCAGAAAATTTTGGATTTGGTCAAATACATATATTTTTTTTTTATCAAGGACATTTGCGTATTTTTTAGCGGCATCAAAGTTATCAGGGTTCAACATTTTTTTCCATCATAACAAAGCACATTTTCAACGAAGTTCCTGGCAAAAAAATATCTATGAATGATTAACTTTACCAGGGATAATTTTAAAATCATTCTTTGTTTAAAAATGTCTGAGCAGAAGTCGATTAAATTAGGTAAAAAAATTAAATGAATTTGATGGAAAATAATTTTTCTCTCTCTTTCTTTTCATATATCGTCATGAAACTCTCAACACACGTAAGTAGGTATCATAACTACTTTCTTAGTAAAGCTTCATATAAATTGACGCAGTATTTAATTTTTCACCAAAAAAGGGTCTCCTTCGCCAAGGGTTCTAACAGATGATTTTATAGGTGTACTTCTTAAGTGTCCAGTTCCATATCTTTTCAGTAAATCTGAATGTGTTATATATGATTTGAAAATGCCATCTTTTCTCAAACTAGTTATCAAGAGAAAAGTTATTTCTTTATTTTCATATTTTTAGTGATTTAAAAAAAACTTTGGCAATATTTTTTTGGAAAATATGTAAAAAATACATCAAATTAAAATAAAGTATTTTTGCTTTGATAACAACCTGGAAAAAAGAGTTGAACAAGATGCCAGTTTTCGAATTTTCAAAATCCTCCAGTAAATAAACGTTCTGGGCATTTTTTTTACTTCAAAAATATCATATTCCGGGAATCGCCGTTCAAAGAAATACAACACTATTTATGTCATAACTCGGGAAGTATAAGTCCTTGCATCAAACTTTGGTCACTTCACTTATGCCTGTAGGCCATGTTGTAACCAAGAAATGGTAACTCTAGCTTAATATTAAAGGAATTTGTAAACACATTTGTTATAGGCCTTTGTAGGTAGCAATTACCTAACCCACTGGGGGTCCTCGGCACATGTTGGAACAAACATTGGGAATAACTTGGTTCAGCCCAGTAAACAGTTGACTGAAACTAACCTTGCTGAAGCACTCAGTAAGTACAAAAATTGTAATGCAGTGAATGAGTCGCCTCTTACAAGTTCAACTCCATCACCCATCCTGACCAGTCCAGCATCTTCCAGTCCATTCCTGCCATCATCACAAACCCGTGGTGCCGGGCCGTCTCAGCTTGCCGTGAAGAGGCGAAGAGCACAGGCATATGATACAGCCCTGGACGTTGCATTGAAAATGACTCTACAGCCACCACCAACCCCTACATTCCCCAAGAACATTTCAGGAGTGGTAGAAAACACAATAGATTTAGTTCCTCCACAGCTGAAGGTAGAATTTGATTGTGCTATTTTGGATAGTGTACGTCAATTGTTTGGGAAACTAAAAGAACACAATGTCTCATAATCCCAACACACCTACCAAGTAATACTGATACTTTATCATCAAACTTTTGAGTTTTCAAACTATGGGAGGATTTTGTATACTTTAGAATATTTCTTAGTAATACATCCGTGTATTCACCTGACTTAGGTTAAGTAAAATTAGATGATACAGCTTTATCTTTATTTTCTAATCTCTAGGAACTCATTGTTGAAATTTGGGTTCACAGACCCTCTTAACCACACACACACTAAAAAGGAGGAAAAAACTGAGGAAGAAGTAGATGAAAGATTGGGAAGATACGAGGAAGGAAAAACAGGCCATTAAAGATTAAGCTAAGGTTCCAAATGATGACAGAAACCATACTAAATAGGTCATGGAAACTAAACAACTCTAAAGAATACAAGCAGATATAAGTGAGGAGAAATATGGATATGGAGACAGGACTCAGAGCTTAGCTCGGGCCCGGTAGACTTTAAATACAAATTGGTAAACACACACACACACACACACACACACACACACACACACACACACACACACCATTCACATCGTCCCAGGCCAGCCTAGTATAGGAAGCACATTCTATCTTGCCAAGGTACTTTACCTTCATTATTGAAGTAATTTTTAAAATTTTCTCTTACTGCCTTGGCCTCCTGTGCATGACCTCTAACAAGTAATGGCAGCCTTTCAAGTCCATCATGAGGATGCTACATACATTCTGTATGTCCTCCCTGTCTAGCATGTCTGGTGATATACAAGACTCTTTAGAGCAAGGGTTCCCAACCTGGGGTACATGTACCCCAAGTGGTACATTTGCACTTTTCAAGGGGTACATTGGGTCCGAGAGAATAACCACTACTGTACAATACATGGTGTTGTAATCTGCATTCAAATTGCACAATGTCTTTTTTTTTTCAATTTCCTCATTTTAGTAAGCAATACTGTTATTTAAATTATATCATCAGTCTACACATACAGATTTCATTATAAAATAATATCAAAATATTACAATTTCATCGTTTTTTTATCCTGAATCTTTAGGGGTACACGGGAACCTATAAAAATGTCCAAGTGGTACAGAATAACAAAAAGGTTGGGAAACCCTGCTTTAGAGCATACCCTTAGATAATTATGTAAATTACAGCTGCAAGTACAATGTCCTTAACCGTGGTAGGAGATGATCTGATAGGTGCTCTAAATACCTGAAAACGTGATGCCAAAATTCCAAATGCATTTTCATAAGTTGTACGTGTTCGAGGAAGGCGATAACTGAATATTCGGCTTTCTTGGGTCAAGTCTTTTCCTGGACAAGGTTTCATTAAGTGACACTTGAGTGGAAAAGCTTCATCTCCTACCAGTACAAAAGGACATTGTTTGTCAGAGAAAGGAAGGGTTGATTGATTGATTGATTGATTTGGGATTTCCTTCGTGGCGCCGCAACATCTTGGGTCATATGGCGCCGGAGTGCGTAATAAAATGGAAAGCAAATTAGTAAAATAATCTTAGTTTAGAAAAATCTATCCATGGACCAAAGTATGTTGAGGGGTATTAAAAAGTGTTCTAAAATGGTCCATTAGAATAACTTCAGCGTTTAAAAGACTACAGGAGATGGAGAACACCCACCTCCCGCAAATACCCCATGACGTCATATCCCGGGGTGAGCACCTTTTCCCCCAGCATTAGGGAGAGGGAAAAATTTCCATCTACATGACACCGTGAGAGGTACTGCTCACGCAGGTCCTGCAGACTGGGGCACTCGACCAGCAAGTGCCGGACAGTCATGGGGACCAAGCAGTCGTCGCAGTAAGGCTGCACACCCCGAGACATGAGGAAGCCTTGTGTGTAGCGTGTGTGACCCGTCCTCAGGCGGGCCAGAACGGTTTCCGTTTTGCGACACTTTATGTGGGAGTAAGACCACGGACGTCTTGCCCTGGTCGTGACTTCCCCCATCTTGGTGGTGGCAGTCATATCCTCCCATCTGGCCTGGCACACGCTATCAGCGGTGGCTCGGATGTTAGGGTACAAGTCTTTGCAGGGAAGTGGGCGAAGGTGAGGTGCAGCAGCAGGGACAGGCCGGGTAGCCGCCGCCTTGGCCAGCCGATCGGCCTGCTCGTTCCCCTGAACCCCTACATGGGCCGGGACCCAGCAAAAGGCCACCCGACTACCTCGACGGTTTAATAAGTAAAGCCATTCTAAAATCGATAAAATAAGGAGATGACAGTAATCACGGGCCGCTATAGCAGCCAGTGCGCTACGAGTCGCTATAAACAGTAAAGGAGTTCTGGGGAGACTAAACATAATTTTGAGAGCTAGTAAGATAGCGGAAGTTTCAGCCGTAAAGACTGACGCCACTCTAGGAAGGCTAACGCCCCGGCAGAAGGTGGGAAAGACGACACTGAAGCCTGCTCCAGTGTCCGACTTAGACCCATCCGTATAGACGGGAACAGAGCCCTCGTGAGAAGAGAAGTGCTCTAAAAATAAGGACTGTGCTGCGTAACAGGGGAGGGAGCTCTTTTGGTCCGTTATAGGTCTACACACTTCTACGCTGGGAAACTGCCAATAGCCCACCCTCGGGATGCGGTGGGGACAAACAGTGAATGGAGGAACTGCCCAGGCTGCCATAAGTGACTGCACCCTATATCCAAAAGGTTTAGGAAACTCGGCCGAGCGTCATACACGCGAGCGAGAATCTTGGGAGGCGGTAACACAAGGCACAGAATCTGGAAGGCGGTGAGTCCGATACCAGCATCTCAGCATTAAAGACCTCCGGCGCAGGTCCAAGGAATGCATGCCGGCATCCACTAACATACTAGCAATCGGACATGACCTAAAGGCTCCTGTTGCAAGACGGACCCCAGCATGATGCACAGAGTCCAACATACGGAGACGAGCATCCGACGCAGATGAATATATCTCGCACCCATACTCCAGTTTCGGAAGAATAAGTGATCTGTGCAACATGAGGAGGGTCAGGCGATCCGCACCCCAAGAGGTATGGGCTAAAACTCTAAGGAGGTTAATTGCCTTCAAACAAGTTGCCTTGATATACCGGAGGTGAGGGACCCAGGTCAGCCTTGCATCGAATATCAGCCCAAGAAATCGGGTCTCCTCCACACATGAGATTCTGCGACCGTAGAAGTATAGGTCTGGGTCCGGGTGGACTCCATGAATACGGCAGAAGTGCATGGCCACAGTCTTAGTTTGGGAGAATCGAAAACCTTGAGTTTCAGCCCACGTGGATATCCTGTTAAGTGCCAGCTGTAATTTTCGTTCTATCAGTGACATCCTGGATCCAGAGACTGAGATGGACAGGTCATCGACATACAAACTCCCTCGGACTCCTTCTGGTAGTACACTAATAACGCTGTTGATGGCCACGGCGAAGAGAGTAACACTGAGAATACTCCCTTGCGGCACACCATCTTCTAAAAGAAGAGCATCAGAGTGCATGTCTCCAACCCTCACCCTCAAGAAACGATTCGATAAAAACTGTTTGATAAAAATCGGGAGCCGGCCACGAAGACCAAACTCATGGAGGGAAAGTAAGATGCCATGACGCCAGGCAGTGTCATACGCTTTTTCCAAATCAAAGAACACTGTAACTTGGTGTTGGTTGGAGGCGAAGCCCTCACATATAGATGACTTCAAAGATAGAAGGGCGTCTGAGGTGGATCGCATTTTGCGAAAACCATATTGTACTTGTGATAAAATATTCCCTTTCTCTAAGTACCACATGAGCCGCCCATTCACCATCTTCTCCATAACCTTGCAAAGGCATGAAGTGAGTGATATGGGACGGTAATTTGTTGCCTGCCGGTGGTCCTTTCCAGGCTTAGGGATTGCAATAATAACGGCAACGCTCCAGGAAGACGGATAATCACCGGTATACCAAATTCTATTAAAAAGAGACAATAAAAACATAAGTGATTCGTCAGGAATATGACGTAAAAAGGAGTATGGGATGTCATCGGGACCTGGTGACGAGTCATGGCACTGGTTTAGAGCTGAACGGAGTTCAAGACTAGAAAAAGGGGCATTATACGACTCGCCGTTATTAGAAGCAAAACTGAGGCCAGCAGACTCCAAGCGCCGACGATGGCGTCCCGAAGGAGATGTAGTGTCTTTCCTAGATACATTTGTAAAATGTTGGGCAAGGACTTGAGCAACTGCAATAGGTTCGGCCACGTTCCTGCCTGCTTCTGACAGGACAGGAGGGGAAGGGACGGTATATTTCCCAGAGATTTTCCTCACTCGTTTCCATACCTGCGCTAGGGACGTCTCCTTGTTTAGGGTGGATACGTATGCCTTCCACGAAGCACGACGGGCCTCTTTAAGGACCCGTCGGGCATGAAACACGCGCCCGTTTGAAGGCTTCTAAGTAATGTGGATCTCCACGATGTCGGCAGAAGCGTGAGAAAGCGGCTCGTTTTGCCTTCACAGAAGCGGCGCACTCAGGGGTCCACCAAGGCATGGGACGTCTGGGAAAGTGACCAGACGTCTTTGGAACTGCTAATATGGCTGCCGAGTGTAGTAAGGTAGTAAAATATGCCACCGCTTCGCCAGTGCTGCTGAAGTCATCTAAAGACCGTGCAGTGGAACTTAGCTGTTTGAAGAGTTGCCAGTCTGCTTTATCTATACGCCAGCGTGGGAGGCGAGTGCGTGGTTCGCCCTTAGCTGATGATAAAACAATAGGGAAGTGGTCACTTCCATGCAAGTTCGGTAAAACCTTCCAGTTGAAATCTAAAATAATATTAAAAGAACACAAAGACACATCGATAGCCGTAAAAATACCCGTTTGGCTATGGAAGTGCGTCATATCTCCAGAATTAAGAACTCCCAGTTCCTCATCTTCTACCACAGATGCCAGCATCACGCCTCGAGGGTTAGTGGTGCAGTCTCCCCTGATGGATGACGGCCATTCACATCGCCTAGTAAGAGGAAAGGGGCAGGAAGATCAGCGATCAAGTTATCAAGATCCCTCCTCTCTACATGAGCGCTTGGAGGAAGGTATAAGCTGCAAACTGTGTACTGTCGTGGGAGAAAGAGCTGGATGCTGACCGCCTGGAAGGGAGCTGACAACCTTACGCGTGAGAAAGGGATATCACGGCGGACCAGTATGGCACTGCCGCCACGATTCCCTTGGTCTTGTAGAGGATAAGAATATAAAATATGGTAACCAGGAGGCCCAAAAGGAGTACTTTCTCCTACCATGGTCTCCTGAATGCAAATGCATACTGGGGAATAACGGGCTATAAGACTGAGCAACTCTTCCCAATTGGCACGCAGACCACGGCAGTTCCACTGCACGATATTGAAGATGATTACTTAGTGAGGTGCTTTGGGGCTCTTCCGGAGAGGAATCGCCCTGCACCTACTGGGTTCCTTTTAAAGGGGCCATCACCCTTCATTAAAGGACCCTTGGTCCGAGCTGTAGCTGGTTGCGATACCATATGTACCGCAGACCGATTGGCAGGCTGGGGGCATTCAACTACCCTCCTGCCCGCGACTGCTGCCGGCGTCTTCCCTCCCGCCTCTCCCAACCGTCCGCCACTCTGAGGTAGCAGCAGAGGAGGAGGAAGCAGAGGAGGTCCCCGGAGAAGACTCTCCGGAGGTTGAGGCCACGGGCGCCGGCAGCGACGCACCGCAAGCCTGAGCACCAGCAGACTCCGGCCCACAGACAGCCGGAGCAGCTGGCGCAGCGGCGGCGGCCGCCGCCGACGCCCGGCGGACCTCCGGCGAACCTACAACCGGCGCCGGAGTTTGCAGCTTGTTTGGGGGAGTCTCATCGAGAGACTCCTCACTGCGTGAACGTTTCTGTTGTTGTGGCTCTGTTCGGAGCGGGACACGATTTGGTGTGATTTCAGGTAAAGGCGTCGACACAGAAACGACGGGAGCTGCAGGGCACGACATATCCTGGGAGGTTTTGAGACGGCGTTGAGCGTGTGACTGGAGAACTGAGGCATAGGTTCTACCAGGACTAGACAGCCTGGTAAGGGCGAGTCGCTTTGCCTATAAACAAGTCAATTTGGCTTTATTTCGAATGGTAAGCACCGCTCTCACAAATCGAAGGCGATAACCCTCTTTCGAAGACGCTGGATGGGGCTAGGCACAGTGGTAGCACCGAACAGGGCCTGGCACTCCTCATCATGGTCATCCCTACCGCAGGTGACGCATACTTTAGGGAGACCATTCTGCAGGCGGCGGCATGTCCGAGTCACATGTCCATATAACTGGCAATGGAAACAACGTCTGGGGTTTGGGACATATGGTTTCACGTGGAGGTTTAACCATGCCAATTTTACAGTTCTAGGGAGCTCTAGCCGATTAAAAGTTATGAATAGTGTGGGTGTGGGTGTCAGTGCTCCTTCTTCTTTCTTGTGGACACGCCTCACCGCAACAACGTCATACTCCTCGAGTTCCTTAACCAGGCGCTCCTCCGAGTAACGAAGGAGGTCTCTTGAAAATACCACGCCGCGCGATTGGTTCATGGTAGCATTGGGGGCACATGATACTGCAGCCCCAGGAACTGAGGTGAGGGCGGAGTCTTTCACTCTCTTCAGGAGAAGAGACTTCCACAAGAAGGCTGCCATCTCCTGCGGAAGCATCTTCGGCTCTCTGCCGCAAGTCTTGACAAGTTCACGGTGGACTTCGAAAATGTCGAGATCATTAACAGATCGACCATCTAGGGACTTTACGGTGATGTATTTGTCATAGGATACAGATTCAAATAGACCGGGCAGGACCTCAACTTGAGAACTCTGCGAGACTGGCACATTCTTTGGTCCCTGCTTCCGGCTCTTGGTCCGGGAGCCACCGGGTCTGGGGATTAAGAAAGAAGAGGCAGATGCCCTTTAGTGCCACTCGGAGCCTGAAACGGCTCCAGGGTGGCGATGAGGAAGGCCGAGAAGAGGTTTCCGGGGACGGTCGGAGGTCAGGTAGGGATGTAGGCCGAGGTAAATTCAGGGATTTAGATGCCATAAAGGTGACAATTATTTCACTTCCCCCCCCACCCACCACGGAGCCCAACATGGGAGGCTAATGCTGGAGCAACAGCTCACAGCAGCCTCAGGGTAGTGGGGAAGTATACTGGCAGCTGCCTGGTGTGAGGCGGCAGCCGCGGGACCATTGCGGTGCCCACCAGACAACAGCCACTTGACCCTAGCCAACGCATGACCAGCCGATTGATAGAGCGGGGCCACACAAGACCACCCGTCTTACCCCAACCCTCCCGCCAAAGGAGCGTGTTGTCCACCGAAGGGAACTACACCCTGCCCCGCGGTGGACTCAACTCCCAGACGAGAGGGCGCGGGGAGTGTACGGGACGCCACGCACGGCAAACACGTGGGGAGGCTCAGCCATGCCCTTGATGGTAGTCGGGCAGGCACATACGTCACCACTGGTAAGCCTCCATTACCAGTAGTGACGGGGGAGTGTTTAGTCCACTCTGGCCGACAAACAGCAAGCCCTACAGAGGTGGACGAACCACCTAAGTAGGTGGTGCTGCCGACCAGGCTTCAAGCCCCGCTACCACGGCAAGGAACTCCCCTCAGCGGGGAGAGAAAGGAAGGGTGTTACTGTGGGGTATATTTAGGACATTGTCAGAGAAAGGAAGGGTGTTACTCTGGGGTATATTGAGGACATTGTCAGAGAAAGGAAGGGTGTTACTCTGGGGTATATTTAGGACATTGTCAGGGAAAGGAAGGGTGTTACTCTGGGGTATATTGAGGACATTGTCAGAGAAAGGAAGGGTGTTACTCTGGGGTATATTGAGGACATTGTCAGGGAAAGGAAGGGTGTTACTGTGGGGTATATTTAGGACATTGTCAGGGAAAGGAAGGGTGTTGCTCTGGGGTATATTTAGGACATTGTCAGAGAAAGGAAGGGTGTTACTCTGGGGTATATTGAGGACATTGTCAGAGAAAGGAAGGGTGTTACTCTGGGGTATATTTAGGACATTGTCAGAGAAAGGAAGGGTGTTACTCTGGGGTATATTGAGGACATTGTCAGAGAAAGGAAGGGTGTTACTCTGGGGTATATTGAGGACATTGTCAGAGAAAGGAAGGGTGTTACTCTGGGGTATATTTAGGACATTGTCAGGGAAAGGAAGGGTGTTACTCTGGGGTATATTTAGGACATTGTCAGAGAAAGGAAGGGTGTTACTCTGGGGTATATTTAGGACATTGTCAGGGAAAGGAAGGGTGTTACTCTGGGGTATATTGAGGACATTGTCAGGGAAAGGAAGGGTGTTACTCTGGGGTATATTTAGGACATTGTCAGGGAAAGGAAGGGTGTTACTCTGGGGTATATTGAGGACATTGTCAGGGAAAGGAAGGGTGTTACTCTGGGTATATTGAGGACATTGTCAGGGAAAGGAAGGGTGTTACTCTGGGGTATATTTAGGACATTGTCAGGGAAAGGAAGGGTGTTACTCTGGGTATATTGAGGACATTGTCAGGGAAAGGAAGGGTGTTACTCTGGGGTATATTTAGGACATTGTCAGAGAAAGGAAGGGTGTTACTCTGGGTATATTTAGGACATTGTCAGAGAAAGGAAGGGTGTTACTCTGGGGTATATTTAGGACATTGTCAGGGAAAGGAAGGGTGTTACTCTGGGGTATATTGAGGACATTGTCAGGGAAAGGAAGGGTGTTGCTCTGGGGTATATTTAGGACATTGTCAGGGAAAGGAAGGGTGTTACTCTGGGTATATTTAGGACATTGTCAGAGAAAGGAAGGGTGTTACTCTGGGGTATATTTAGGACATTGTCAGGGAAAGGAAGGGTGTTACTCTGGGGTATATTTAGGACATTGTCAGGGAAAGGAAGGGTGTTACTCTGGGGTATACTGAGGACATTGTCAGAGAAAGGAAGGGTGTTACTCTGGGGTATATTTAGGACATTGTCAGAGAAAGGAAGGGTGTTACTCTGGGGTATATTCAGGACATTGTCAGGGAAAGGAAGGGTGTTACTCTGGGGTATATTTAGGACATTGTCAGGGAAAGGAAGGGTGTTACTCTGGGGTATACTGAGGACATTGTCAGGGAAAGGAAGGGTGTTACTCTGGGGTATACTGAGGACATTGTCAGGGAAAGGAAGGGTGTTACTCTGGGGTATACTGAGGACATTGTCAGGGAAAGGAAGGGTGTTACTCTGGGGTATACTGAGGACATTGTCAGGGAAAGGAAGGGTGTTACTCTGGGGTATATTTAGGACATTGTCAGGGAAAGGAAGGGTGTTACTCTGGGGTATATTTAGGACATTGTCAGGGAAAGGAAGGGTGTTACTCTGGGGTATATTTAGGACATTGTCAGGGAAAGGAAGGGTGTTATTCTGGGGTATATTGAGGACATTGTCTTCCATTTCCAACGCCTTTTTCATACTACACCTGTCCCAAACACCTCCATCACTAGCCCTACCACAAGCCTCAACATCCACATAGATGAATTTGTAGTTTGCATCCACCAAAGCTAATAGTATCAAACTAAAACGACCTTTATAGTCATAGAATTGTGACCCTGTATTGGCTGGTTTTTTAATTAATATTCTTTTCCCTTCCAATGCCCCTATGCACATTGGAAACTGCCACTGTGAGAAATAATCACTGGCAGCCATTCTTCTATGGTGCTGGGCATCTTTAGGTAGGTTGGTTTCAGGACTTGGTAAATTGCTTCACACACCTCTGGAATAATGCTGCAGACCAGGTTCCGACTGATTCGAAATTGGAATGCCAAGGACTTCTGTGTTTCACCTGAAATAGGTAACAACGGTACATCAATTAATAAACACTTGGACCACGAGACAGGTTATATATACGAGTAAACAGCACAGATTGTACTAAAAAATACTCACAGAACAACATCTTTACTGAGTCAAGTGCCAAAGAAATGTCCAACTAAATTCAAAGTAATTTTTGTGAAATGCATTCTTCTTGGAGACAAAAGTGCTCTTTTCTGATGTATTCAGGTTGAATCACATCAAATCTGGTTAAGCATGTGTTATGGCATTCTTTTACTATTTCACCAGTGTCTGAACCCTTCTCATTCTGAGTAATTTGAACCCCATAGATACCCACCACAATTTATTTATAATGCTGACAGATTTTAAAATTTTATCTGTTTTGGGTGGTAGCAAGGTTAGTTTAGTTTGATTAGGTTAGTTTGGTTGGGTTAGGTTAGTTTGGTTAGGTTAGGTTAGTTTGGTTAAGTTAAGTTAGTTTGGTTAGGTTAAGTTGGTTTGGTCATGTTAGGTTGGGTTATGTGGTGGTGTGTGACAGCCAGCTGCCGACTAAGGGGAGCGGCGGCCAGTCCTCTGTTTTGTATTAATCTGCTTTTCGTTTTCACCACAAGACATTAGTTTCTGAGGGGATGGGGGTGTGGGGGTTGGTGGCTAAATAAAATAAAAAATAATGATTTGCAGGAAAATAACCAGCAGATTAATTAAAAACGGGCTGAAAACTTTCACACAAATAATTTTCATCCGAAATTGAGACTGGTAAGCTATATAAGTTGGATTAGCTGAGGTTAGAGGTGGAGAGGGATGCACTTTACATAAAATTTACCCAAATTCTCACCTGTTGCAAGGTACCTTAAAGTGAGCATCAATCGCTCTCCAGCACTGACAGGTTGCCTCATGTTGGTGGTCTGCTTCTCTATGTGAGGCGTCACCAGTCGAAGAATATGATGGTATTGGGTGCGGTCTAAGCGAATCCACTCCCGAAATGCACTAGGGTCCTCCAAAGCCAACTCCCTCACCAGCCTGTAGTACACGCTCTCCTGACGCCTTCTTGATAGCCAAGGGCGTGTCCAGACGCGGAGTGGTTCATCCCGCTCCCTCATCAGGCAGATGGCCAGCACCAAATAACCCCACTGCTGCTGAGTGAGTCCTTGTGGTCTTTGGTGGTCCATGGTGATCCGCCAGGGTTGCCAGATTACTGAAGCAGAAAAGGCTAAAGGCAACCATAAAATTAGCCAAGAAGGCCAAATGCACTTTGGCAAAGATCCAACAACGCCCAGCACAGTGATAGTCCAAAAACACGGAATATACTCTATCCTATGTTTTTTTTTACTCTACATAAATATAAATAACCAGAACGATCGCGTTAGGTGGATGGAAAATGATCATATTATCATATCATATATTATTTCAGTATTCAATACCCCACCAACATATGCCTGGCTTATTCATGAACTTAGGTCGCTATTGATAGGAGGCAAAAAACAAGAAAACTCACGCCAAAAATCAGCAGCCGTGGGTCTGGTGGTCACAGGTGGTGTTTGTAAACACTAGCTAGTGCGAAACTTGGCCGCAAGGTGCCCTGCCGCTCGCAGGGGCAAACTCTAGTATCGTGTGAACCAGTGGTCCAGCAAAGCAGGAGCAGAAACGGGAACACGAGATGCAGGCACCAAGGAAACTTTTCCCGCGTGAACCGCGCTTTAGAAACGGGCCGTGCCCTCTTGCGGTTGCTGGGGCCGAAAATCCGCACATTCCGCTACATCCCGGTGGATGACGGGGTGGTTGTGCTCACGGTCACAGACCAAGACCCTGAGGCCATATTCAAGGACTAGATGCTCCAGTCTCTCGCTACGGAGCATTTCGCCCCCCTCATACCCGCTGAGGTTCGAAATGCGGAGGGCCTCTCCGAGGCCCTCCGCCGCCACGGACTTCCGCCTATCATTCTCCCTCCCTCTCCCCCCCCGTCCGCCGAGATCATCAGGGCCATAGTAGGGGACGAGGGCGCCCTCCCTCCCTCACCGTCACCGCCAGAGACCGGGTCAGAGCGGGGACTGATCCACGGGGAACCCCCGACCTTCCCCCCGCCCATTTTATCTCCCCCGACGTCACCTTCCCCTACCCCGTCCCCCATTCCGTCCTCTCAGGGCCCCTCGCCTACTCCTTCTTCAGTCTCGTCCTCCCCTGCAGCGGCGGAGACAGCGTTGACGGGGCAGTACCAGGTCGTGCCCTACGTCATCCGTAAACGGCAGGACCGCTGGCCGGAGCGGAGGACCTATGCCTCCATGAAAATGGGGATCGACTCGGGTCGATACAAGCTCGGGTATACAGGGCCCGAAGGTTCTCTGCCCTACCTCACTGGCTGGCTCAGGACTCAGCCTGCGACGCTCTCTGGCCTCCTGTACTCCCTCCCGGACGATCTTTTCGTCTCCTTCACCCCCTGCCAGGTCCCCGAGAAACTCCTTCCCAGCCTTCGTCCCTGCAGGGATCTAAAATCTCAGCCTAAATGACGCGGTTGCGAGTAGTGCAGCACAACGTATTGACGTGGGACAGACGGAACTTTGACCTCAACAACACTTACAGACAGTTTGACCCAGACATCCTCTTCTTCTTCTTCTTCTTCTTCTTCTTCTTCTCTTACATCATCTGCCTCCACCTCCTCCTCTTCTTCCTCCTCCTCCTTCTCCACCCCTTCAACTGTTATGACACGCTCCATGGCCGGCTCCCTGAAGGATAGGCCGTCCCCTTCCCAAGCCCCCGCTCCCTCCCTCACACCTGCCAGCTACAATTCCGCCACCATCCCAGCCGTCACCACCGCCACCTCCTCCTTCAAATCTCTCGCCTGCTTCCCCTCTCATTCTTCTTCTACTTCTTCTTCTTCTTCTTCCGCCTCCACTGCCCGCCCATCCAGCTCCTTCTCGTCCCCCTCGTCCTCCTCCTCCATTTTCTCCTCTGCTTCTTCTTCTACTCCTTCTTTGTCATCATCATCATCATCATCATCATCGGTCTTCGTTCTAATTTTCATTCTGTGGAACACCATCTCTCCTCCTCTAAACCTCACCTTCTCTTCCTCACCGAAACACAGGTTTCTGAGGCTACTGACAGCAATCTCTACTCTGTTCCCTCCTACTATCTCTATCCTCAATTTCAATCCAAAGCTGGATGTTGCGTCAACGTACGCAACGACATCACTTGCTCTCGTGACCACGACCTTGACTCTTCTGAATTTTCCACCATCTGGCTAAGACTTGATTGTCATTCTATTACTAAATACATCTGTGCTGTTTATCTTTCACCTAATTCTACTAACTATGTACAATTCTTTGACTACCTGAACTGTGGAGCACATCTTGACCCACTCTCCCTTCGCTGAAATCTCCATCCTAGGAGATTTCAATGTTCACCACCAGCTTTGGCTTTCATCCTCTTTCACTGACCAGCCTGGTGAACAAGCCTACAACTTTGCTCTCCTCAATGACCTAGAGCAGTTGGTCCAGCACCCTACACGTATTTCTGACCGTCTTGGAGACCGGCCCAACATACTAGACCTCTTCCTTACCTCTAATCCTTCTGCTTACTCTGTCAAACTGTTCTCTCCGTTGGGCTCCTCCGATCATAACCTTATTTCTGTATCCTGTACAGTGTACACCCTCTGGACCCACCGAAGAGGCGATGCTTCTGGCATTTTGCTTCAGCTCGGTGGGACGACCTGAGGATGTACTTTTTCGATTTCCCGTGGAATGATTACTGCTTCCAGGATAGAGACCCCTCTGTGTGTGCCCAGCGCATCATAGAGGTGATTGTCTCAGGAATGGAGGCATACATTCCACGTACTTTCTCTACTCCTCATGCTAAAAAGCCTTGGTTTAATCACGCTTGTTCTCGTGCTGTCAAAGATAGAGAGGCAGCTCACAAAAGGTACCAGAGCCTTCGAACTCCCGCTAACCATGACCTTTACATTTCCGCCCGGAATCGTGCCAAATCTATTCTTCGACTTACCAAAGACTCCTTTATCCATAGCAAATGTCAACACCTTACATTTTCTAATTCCTCCAGAGACTTCTGGCACTTAGCCAAAAATATCTCCTCCAATTTCACTTCCTCTTTCCCGCCTCTTCTTAACCCAGACGGCAGCACTGCCATCTCTTCTATCTCTAAGGCTGAACTCTTCACTCAAACTTTCTGTAACAACTCCACTCTGGACGATTCTGGGCATATTCCTCTTACTCATCCCCCCTCCGACTCCTTTATGCCTGTTATTAAAATTCTTCCTAATGATGTCTTCTATGCCCTTTCTGGCCTCCACTCTCAGAAGGCTTATGGACCTGATGGAGTGCCTCCTATTGTCCTTAAAAACTGTGCCTCCGTGCTGACACCCTGCCTGGTCAAACTCTTTCGCCTCTGCCTGTCAACATCTACCTTTCCTTCTTGCTGGAAGTACGCCTTCGTACAGCCTGTGCCTAAGAAGGGTGACCGTTCCAATCCCTCAAACTACCGCCCTATAGCTTTACTTTCTTGTCTATCTAAAGCTTTTGAATCAATCCTTAACCGAAAGATTCAAAAGCACCTTTCCACTTCTAACGTTCTATCTGATCGCCAGTATGGGTTCCACAAGGGGCGTTCTACTGGCGATCTTCTTGCTCTCTTTATTGATTCTTGGTCATCCTCTCTTAGCCGTTTCGGTGAAACTTTCTCAGTTGCGCTAGACATATCGAAAGTCTTCGATAGAGTGTGGCACAAGTCTTTGCTTTCTAAACTGCCCTCTTTCGGATTCTATCCTTCTCTCTGTTCCTTTATCTCCAGTTTCCTTTCCGGCCGTTCTATCTCTGCTGTGGTAGACGGTCACTGCTCTTCCCCTAAACCTATCAACAGTGGCGTTCCACAGGGCTCTGTCCTATCACCCACTCTCTTCATGTTATTCATCAATGATCTTCTTTCCATAACAAACTGTCCTATCCACTCATACGCTGATGACTCCACTCTGTATTATTCAACTTCTTTCAACAGAAGACCATCACAGCAGGAATTACATGACTCCAGGCTGGAGGCTGCAGAACGCTTAACCTCAGACCTTGCTATCATTTCCGATTGGGGTAAAAGGAACCTTGTGTCCTTCAATGCCTCAAAAACCCAATTTCTCCACCTATCAACTCGACACAATCTTCCAAACACCTATCCCCTATTCTTCGACAACACTCAGCTGTCACCATCTTCAACACTAAACATCCTCGGTCTATCCTCAACTCAAAATCTTAACTGAAAACTTCACATCTCTTCTCTCACTAAATCAGCATCCTCGAGGTTGGGCGTTCTGTATCGTCTCCGCCGGTTCTTCTCCCCTGCACAGTTGCTCTCAATATACAGGGGCATTGTCCGCCCTCGTATGGAGTATGCATCTCATGTGTGGGGGGCTCCACTCACACAACTCTCTTGGATAGAGTGGAGTCTAAGGCTCTTCGTCTAAACAGCTCTCCTCCTCTTACTGATAGTGTTCTACCTCTTAATTTCCGCCGCCATGTTGCCTCTCTTTCTATCTTCTATCGATATTTCCACGCTGACTGCTCTTCTGAACTTGCTAACTGCATGCCTCCCCCCCTCCCGCGGCCCCGCTGCACGCGACTTTCTACTCATGCTCATCCCTATACTGTCCAAACCCCTTATGCAAGAGTTAACCAGCATCTTCACTCTTTCATCCCTCACGCTGGTAAACTCTGGAACAATCTTCCTTTTTCTGTATTTCCTCCTGTCTACGACTTGAACTCTTTCAAGAGAAGGGTATCTGGACATCTCTCCTCCCGAAATTGACCTCTCTTTCGGCCACCTCTTTAGATTCTTTTTGTGAGCAGCGAGTAGCGGGCTTTTTTTTATTATTGTTTACTTTTTTGTGCCCTTGAGCTGTCTCCTTTGTTGTAAAAAGAAAAAATCTTCTTCTTCTTCTTCACCTCCTTCTTCCTCCTCCTCCTTCCTCCTCCTCCTCCTCCACCTCCACCTCCATCTCCTCGTCCTCGTCCTCCCCTTCCTCCTCCCCGCATTCTTCTTCACCCTGCTCCTCCTCCTCCTCCTCCCTTGCTTGCAAACGTAGACACAAGACCATCCTCCCAGCCATCTCCTGTGAAGGCGGATCACACTTCCCCGGATAATGGGCCAGCACCAAGATTAACATAAAACTGGTGTGTGACAGCATTGTTAGAGAACAATTGATTATTAGACCTCGTACTCGTGAGTGATTCCGATCTCGCACGTGAATGTCAGGTCGGCGAAAAACTAAATGGTTGCGACCATCACCTAATTCGGCTAAAGATCAGAACAGACCATGAACTCACCGAAAACACGTCCAAGATTCCAGACTACAAAACAGCCAATTTTAATTTCGCTCGTGAGCTGCTAACCCAGACAACTTGGGAACCCATGAACTTCACTCCTGTGGGGGGCGCGTGGAACGGCTTCAAGAACAAAACTCCTAGAGGTAGAGAGAACAACTGTTCCCATGAAGACAAGGAGAACAAATAATGCCATAAGCCCACCATGGATGACTACCCAAGTTCGACGGGCGATTAATTTAAAGAAGAGAAAATACAACTTGCTAAAGGAAAACAGCACTGACGAGGCACGCGAACAGTACCATCAAAAAGCCTCAGAGCTTGCAGAACTCTCATTCGCCAGCGTAAACGTGACTATGAAAAGCAAATTGCACGCGAAGCCAAGTGCAACCCAAAAAAGTTCTTCACGTATATAAGAACCAAAAAGAAGACAAAAAGCAATATCGGTCTCCTAAAAGATGAAAGTGACGTACTAACACAGGATAGCAGATAAATGGTCGAAATCCTAAACCAAAACTTTGCGTCTGTGTTCACGGTCGAGAACACCCAGTCCGTACCCGAGGGCCTTACCCCACCGATGGGAATCACTCCCCTAGAAATTGGCACAATCGACGAACGGGATATGAAAAAGTACCTAGACAAACTCGAGAGAAACAAGTCCACCGGACCCGACGACTTGTCACCCAGGCTGCTCAAGGAACTCAAACAGCAAATCCTCAAGCCACTCACCGACATCTACACTCTGTCACTACAACAAAACAAAGTCCCAAAAGACTGGAAACAAGCGAACGTAACACCGATCTACAAAAAGGGAGACAAAAGCGTGGCCCTGAACTACAGACCAATCAGCTTGACCTCAGTGGCGGGAAAAATCCTCGAGAAGATCATCAGAGACAAACTCGTTAGGTTCCTTGAAGACAACAACATCATTCCCGATGCTCAGCACGGTTTCAGGAATAAGCGCTCATGCTTAACCAATTTATTGGACTTCTTCCAAGGTATCTATGAAAACTGGGATAATCATATCACCAGTGATGTTATATATCTAGACTTTCAGAAAGCCTTTGACAAAG